>NW_010192689.1:7257-29317 GCF_000695765.1 Mesitornis unicolor | reverse complement strand
ATTCCTGCCTACAATGTTATACCTGTTCCTTTTCTTAACCTCACAGTGCTTTCTAGGTATTCACTTGCTTGCTTTTCCTATGGATAGACATGAAGTCAGCCTTTCTTCTTGTTAGCGTGGGGTTTTTGGTTGGTTGGTTGGTTCGTTGGTTGCAAACAGCTACAGCAAAAGGTTTTATAACAATTCTATACTCTTGATGGGAAAATCTGCTGCCATTAACAAAGGAGCTTCAGGAGAGAGGCAGTGCTTGAAAGTAATTTCAGTGCCTTCTTGAAAATTGGTTAGATGTCAGGGGCTGGAAGCAGCAGGACCCTGCTGTTTGCAGAACACTTACTTGGTGCTCGTCCTTTCTGAAAAGCTAGCCAACTGGCAAGAGCTGACTGGGTTTTGGACTACTATGTAATGTTGAACGGACACAGAGTAGCCTCAAGGTGTTGCTGTCCCTTTAAAAACCTCCTTTCTTCTGCTGACTCAGTGATTTACAACAAAGTGTAATTTCATTTCTCTCAGCTAATTACAAACTACTCCCTTCCAAAGTCTTGATCTTTTCACACAGCCAAAGGCATTGCTAGTGCATCAGACCCAAGATTTAGGAGGTTGTGATACTGCACTGCTATTCCTATAGCAGCCAAGTGCTTCTCCTTGTACCTCTCAAGCCTGCCATTGTGCTGGAAAGTAGAGCAGGTAACTACTTCATCAGTCCAAGATTTCATTCTTGTGGAGCACGGAGGTTCATTATACTTACTTTATCAGCAGTAAGGTTTACTGCTGAATCCATGAGAGATATTCGTGTGAAACATGAGCAGAGAGAGAGGCATTGCGTCTTTTCATTAATAAGCCCTCTTCTGGGATCTGGCATTAGTGAGATTCAGCGGATCATAGAGCACAGGGGTATCATTTTTACATGATTACTCTAAATTCTTAAACCGGAGGCTTAAGAGAGAGGCTTCTCACAAAGGCAGCTGTGGGAATTGTTAAATGATTGGCACAGCACTCACGATGGGCTGAACCACTCTGGGTACCTCCAGTCATGGGGGGTACCAGCAGGCATTTTATTACCTGCCATCAAGGGAGAAGTGGAAAAGAGAGAATGTATCAGACAGAGGAAGATGTGCTAACCCTGCAAAATATCTCTGTAGTTCTGTCTCTCCTCCTGAAAAAAACACTTGCCATAATACTGATACAGGGCTTCATCACACCGCACAGGCTAAACTATTCTCTTCCCTTACCATATCTTCTTTGTGTCTAGGTTTATTTTTAACCTGTCTGATCCTACCTTCATTAGTATGGATCCTAAAATAATCTCCTTGCAACCTCTACCCCCAAATAATTATTTTTTGACTGAGCAGAGGGTCATTTAATTTCACCAAATGTGATACTTCTGAGATACATTGTCTACGCATGAGAAACTTTGGGTGGCTCAGAGGATTGGTACCCAACTATAGCAAATCTTCGCTAGATTGTGAGGTTGGTGACATTAAAAACAGAGAAAGTCATCTGTGGATTCTGCAGACCTACATTGTCTTCCTGATGCCACTACTTGTTTTTTCTGTGCAATTCTATCCAAAAAAATTGTCTTGCACTCCTTCTGTCCTAGCTGTTCAGTCATGTCCTGCCAGGCTATATGCAAACCAAATTCAGGAAGTTGATGTAGCTGAAATAAAAACTCTTCTATTTTTTTCTCCCTGTTTTCTCCAGTTTTTAGATGGATAAGTTCCTCAATCAGTTCCAAAATACAGATGCACAAATGCTTATCACAGCGTGAGAAAAGGTACCCCATAGTGACCAAAGGGACCGGACTGCTTCTGTCATTCACAGCCAGAAGTGTTGGCTGAGCTGTAGCTTCCAGTCCCCATTTAGAAAATTGAAATAATAGTAATTCCTTATTTCTTTACTTCTCATGTTAAGAAAAACATTGTCAACATTTGCCACATATGCTTGTGTTTGTTCATAGAGCTAGATCATAGAGCAAGCATTAACTCTATGCAAACTGTGCACAGCTTGGGTAGGGAGATGTGCAAGAAACAGAACACTCATTTCACCAAGAAGCGCTTTCAGTGAGAGATGAATGTGAGAATCAATAAAAGTGAGTTAAAACCGTGGTGCTGACCTGCAAACAAAGACCCGTCTGTGAAGCCTTCACTATTCTCTTCTTGAGTCTATACCTGCCCTAAAGCACTTAGTCTGATAGGCAACAACTGCCAGAATCTTCCCAAGATGTTGCTAACTCTGAAATACGAAGGTGGATCACAGTTCCATTTACATTTTTTTTTGTGAGGGTTAGCAGGAAAATCTTTCCTGAACTATTTCCCCAACATGTTAATGTCCAACTATAAAAGCCACCATCTTCCCAGTCAGCCTGATCCTCATTGCTAATAGCTAGAGATTGTTTTCAGCTCTGAAGTTTAAAAGGGAGAAGAGAGGAGAAGGAGGAGGAGGAGGTGAAGGAAAAGAAGACGACCACAGCAGACCTATGAATCCATGAAGCCATATTGAAGATTTCTGAGGTATCCTGCCGTAGACTGCTTTGAGCCTCAATGTAATTCCATCAATTTTCAGGTTTTTAGTAACAAGTGATTTTAAGCAGAGATGTTCCTCTTGGAGATGACTTCTTTCAATCTCATACTTTTCATAAGTCTGAAAAGAAAAAGAATAACAAGAACCAAGAAGGCGAGGTCATGTGGGGGGCTGAATAATCTGGATCAAACAGCAAAGAACAACCGATTAGAAGCCAACACATTTCTCTTTTCAGTATCTCTGAAATTGTTTGGCAGACTTAATTAGAAACAGGTGCAAGCTATAATATTTATTGCAACAATGCATCATTTTTGTCTGTTTCCAAGGTCATCGTTGTAGCCAATAGGAAGCCAGCAACCCACAGGGAGTATAACTTACTCTATATGGGTAAAATGTGAATTACTTAACCCTTTATCTAATGGAATGAAATACAACATTGCACAAAGCACAAAGCTAACAAAATAGAAAATCCTGTGAGAAATCTTTCATGATAACAGGTTCCAGTGAAGTAAGTGACATCACCAGCTGAGCTAATAGCCAGCCTTAGGTAAAATGGAGTAGGTACAGATAAGGAATGAGAAAAACACCTTTTTTTTTTACTACTTCTCTTTCAAAGACCTGGGTTTATATAGAATTTGCTGCAGTAGGAGGCCATGATTGCATGTTATCCAGCGTCTACTGTACTGTTGGGTCTCATATGCTCTGTTCAGCTAAGCTTTAGCAACATATTTCTTTGGCTATGTCTGTCTCCACAGGCATCAGGCTGCAGATGCACCTGTACAGGGGCACCTAGACATTGCCTTTTTGAACTGCCAGTTGTGTGTGCCAGGGTTTTCAAGTAAAAGAAGCCTAGGTTCTTGATCCTTCTTTCCTTTTAAGACAGCAAATCGAGAGATATAAGGTTCATGTGCTCCTCTCCATTTGAGGGTAAGTGTCCCACACATGGTTTCACCTAGTCCCACAGTGATTCTGTTGGTTAACAGTGACAGTGCCCTTGGTTACAAAAAAGCCCCATTTTCAAAGCTGGCACTCAATTCCCTCTTGTGAGTTTTTCTCATAATCTTTGCATGACTTCTTTGTACTTTTGTGATCATTTGGGAATGACGATCTTCTTTTAAATTCTATTTTATTCCTTTCAAATGTGACAAATATAAATATGGAAACAAAGCAGCATATGTTAATAAGAGGTGTGTGAAATTGTGGGATTTTTTGCCTTTTTGCAAAAGCTGAAAGAAGATGCCAATATTTCTGCAGACGGAAACTATTTTTTCCACCTTCAAATCATCACACAGCATAAAATATGTGGCTATTTGTGTATCTTTGGATAGATGCTGAAGGTAACAAGGAAATAAAGCCTAGCTCTTGAGAATTTGCACACGCTGGGTCCTAGCTTGTTCTTTTGGCACCCAAACTCCCTGAAAGGCACCTCAGCATGTCATCACCATTGCCCAAATTATTGTCCAATCTCTGCAATCAGTTACTAATGTTCCATGTGATCTTGGGAACCATTCTTAAGACAGTATCACCTGCCCATTAAATTCAAAGGTAACACGATCCAGGCACATGATACTTATGGATCTGGGATTCAATTCTGAGGGAACATTGAGTGAGAGACAAATCCATTGGCCATTTTAGAGACCTCAACAGAATAAAAGCTTATGTTTAGAAAGGACTCCTTCTCACCCACACCTCAAGCAATGTCCCAGCAATAAATTCTTGAGTTCAGACCTAGCTAGAAACTATGCAGCTCAGTGTCCTTGTTACTTTGTTCCCTTGTCAATTTAACATCCCACATTTTTTTATCGAGCCTGGCTCATGGCTTGCAAATCCTTTTAATAGTGGGCTGGTGAGTTTGTACATCATCCTGTGCATCACAGGTTTGCTTAGGACTGTTTCTTGAAGTACATGTAAAATCTCCTCACTGCAATTTTTCCCTCCTCTGCCTCTCCTCCTTCCCAAATGTACAGGACTCATACAGGGCTAGCTCTGAACCTGAGAATCCATCACATTGTTATAGTTGAGGCTTTTGCCAGATGTCACAGGTGTGCACAATGAGGAGCATAAGGAAAAAAGGGAGATTGCAATTGTCCAAAGCCAGCTAGGATGGCAGCTGCCATCCCGTGAAGCACCTCTGGCACCAGGGAGCCATTGAAAGCAGGGGAGGGCAGAGGAGAGCCTCCCTGCAATTGTAAAGATGTTTCAAGCCAGTATTTACACAGTCCTTAGGAAAGTGCTCAATGTGAGTAAATGTGTGGGCATGTGAATGAGCAAGCAAGGCTTCTGTGAGGAAGCTGAGCAACGTGCAAAAATAACAAGCACACTTGGGACTTCTAGAATTGCACTGAGGACACTTGGAAAAGGGGACGGTGATTCTGTGAGGCTCTGCTCACTCAAGGTGTTTTGCTTTGTGTCCTGAGTGCCAAGCCATACTTGAATTGTATTTTACTGGGAATCAGGCAGCTTGAGTTACAGATGAATGGCTGGGTTACCTGCTTCAGTCTTGGGTCATATCTGCATTGTACTTAACTGAATAATACCTTCACTTCTTCTTTTTTTTTTTTTTTCTCTCTCATTGATCAAGCTGCTTTTGAGCAAAGTGATACTTTGCATATCTGGCTAAGTGCTGTTAACAGCCTCTGCCTGCGGTTTGTTAAAATTAAAAAAAAAAAACAAGAAAAAGTAAAAAAAAGAAGTGTGATCTTGCTGGAGAAGTAATTTGCTTCTCTCCAACCAATGATGGCTTGCACTTTATGCAAATTGGTATCTAGGGACAACAAATCCCATTTAATACATATGCATAGTTCATAAAAAAAACGACGTGAGAGAAAGAGAAAAAAGATAAAGCAACGAGTCAGCAAAAGAACAGGTTCCGAGGAAATTTATTGTCCCAAATTGGACATTTGTAACAGATGATGTGAACAAGTGTTAACTTTGTTTTCAGCAGCTCTTCACATACATTCACTAGACATCACACAGATTATGTTTTAAGGATCTGAACTGTAATAAAAAAAAGTGTCTGTGGGCTTTGGAGTGTTGTGTTCCATATGGTTGGGGAAGTGCGGAGTTATTGCAACAAGCATCTTGTGAAGCTCATTACGCACGGCGGTGTTAGATGCGAATTGCTGCGCATCGCTATAGGGTACGTACATGACATCCCACAGTCAGCAGATAGCAACTGGAAATGAAAGATATGAAGGCACAGAGTACAGCTTCAGGGAACATGTTAGACAAAACATCTGCTGGTATCAGAAAGCTGCATTATCAGATCATTGTGGCCATGAATTTTTTATAAAGACATTTTTTTTTAAAGCTGCAACTTTGAAAGTGACATTTTGCGAGAAAGTTTTTGATTGAAATGTGATGTCAGGAGAAAGGGCAGTCTAGTTTATTATCTGTGTAAGAGCCAACATTGGCAGCCTGAATCAACTCCTTTCTGCAAGCAGTTGAGTTGGCCATTCACATACTACAAGTGCTTTTTCCCTTCTGATCTTGGCAGCTGATAAAACCTCGACCCAGATTACAGGTTGCAGCTTTAGTACCAGTCTCCTCAGCAAGGAGTTTTCGAAGTTTTGCCCCTGAAGGGCTACTTAATGACATAGCTGGGGGGATACTGAACAAAATTCACCTGAAATGCAGAACCTTTCTGTTCAGAAGATGGAACACAACATGCTTCACGTGTGCAAAGCACAGAGAGGAGAGAGCTCAGCATCCTCGCCTCATTCCCACTTGAGTGGGACCTGCACAGCCGCCAGATACCTTGTCACCGCTGTGATACTGAGGATCAGCTGCTCTGTCAAGTATGGCCACAATTAAAAAGTCTGTCTGTACAGGCCCATGGTTTGTACTTTGGGAGCATTGCTGTAAGCTATGGACACCGAGGTGCTTAGAGGGGCCTCCTACCTTCTTAACATTCCTCACATTCATTAAAGGCAGTGAGATGGCATGAAATGTATGTGCATATTGTAACTATTTACACTAAAGCAGCCAGGCATTTTCCAGTCTCTCACCTCTCCTACCCCAGCTATGAATTTTCCTTTATGCCACTTCTGTTAGAGGATAAGGCAACCACCCCATCTGCAGTGACAGGCACCCATGACAAACCTGTCTCTTGTTGATCTGTGGGTGGTCTCTCTCTCTCTCTCTCTCTCTCTCAAGTCAACTGCCTCAGACCTGTGTCCAAGAGTAAACACACTGATTTCCCATGCTGATTCACAAATGGACTCCTCAAAGAGAAGACCAAAGTTTCCCCGATTGTTTGGCCACCTTCCTATGCCTTTTATGCTGGTGTGTGTGTAAAGTAAGGTGGGAGGATGGAGGGACATGTCCAAAAGCATCATGACTTACGAAAGAATTTAGTTGTCGGCAGCAATTTTTTATGTAATGCCGTTAATGAATGTAATGGGGGCTGCAGAGAAAGCCAGAGGCAATTTGCACTCCGTTGCTGATGCTGAGCCTAGAACTAAACAAGAGATTTTGCTGGCCTGACCTGTTGCTGAACAAGGCAATTGTCAAGTGAGGGATATAGCTGCTGAGAGCAGCTGCCGAGAGAAACGGTGCTCCCTGAGATGACAGCCCACATAGGCCACGGCTGTAACATCATTTTCCCAACTGCTACCTTTGAATAGCATTTAAAAACAGCAGGCCTGGCATACGGGACATGCAGATCAAGGTTTGGCTGTGTCGCTTATCCAAACAGGAGCTACATCAGGAAGGTAATTCAGTGTCCTCACATTGTATAAAAATAACCTTAATGGGTTTTTCTGATTGCTTCCTTGGGATGAGATTTTTAGAAAATACTTAAAGATAAGTTTAATGAAAATAGAAGCAGAGCAAAGCTGAGTAGTTTTGGGATATTTTTAAATCCTGTTTAATTAGAGTTTGGAGGTTGGAGGTTTATTATGAGCAGAATTTTTTATTTTAAACTTGCTTATATTTGTGGAAAGAAAACGCGGAATATGAATCTGCATTTCCCATGGGGCCTCTCTGACAGACTGGCTCACATCTGTGCATCCAGGCATGAAGCTCCCAAACCCTAGGTTGCTCTGGTTTGGAGGGGGATGAGAAGGAAATCTGGTCTTAGGTGAATACCAGTCATCAAGGACATAGTTACAAAAATTTGAATCAGAGGCTATTACATTTTTAATGTTCTTTTTTAAAGAGTGCAAAGCTCTTTTGTCTGAAGCTTAAATGTACCTTTATTGGCTGCACACCCATACCTCTGGGGAGCCAGAGAAAGAGCCTTTGCTGGGCTGGGGCACTGCTTAACTGGGAGCTTGCCTGGGCAAGCTTACCTCTCCAGACCGGAGACCTTCTCCTCTGAACCAGTATCCTAGCATCCTGGTAGGAAACATGGTGTATTTAGAGTTAGGAGGCTGGCAATACAGCCCCTCAAAATGAGACATCAACCAAATTTCTTCTTAACTGTTGTTGTCATATGCAATGACCCAACACTGAGCAAAAATGAGTCCTGCAGTCAGTCCTGTCTGTGCAACTGTGTGTACAAAGCAAGCGGAAACATTTAACTACCTCTTTTGGACATGCAGTCAGATACTGTTTTATCTGCAAGCCAATACATCAACAGATACTAATTGGTCTGTGCTATTGTAGTAACTATGGTTTTAATTGCAGAGGCTGAAATGTGAACATATAGTCCATCCCATCCCTTCTTTTCACCTTAGCCTTTAATTTTGGCTTACACTATACTTTGAAAGATTTCCTCAGCTATTCTTCAACTTTTCTTTGTCTATATGTGCTCCTCCTGGTACCAAAAATATTTCTGAACAGGTCAGTGTTTCAGTGATGGAATATATATGATTTCTTATAGAACATGCCTGTATATGTGTGCATATATATGTGTCTGTGTATGCAAATATAAATATATACACACACATACGTAAATTTGGTTATATATATATATAAATTTTGCCCTTTCTACAGATGGTTGTAATATGGGAAGCTTGTAAAGTGTACAGGCAGTATGTTTAGTCAGCAGAGCAAGCAGAGGGGGCAAAGTGCTGGCATTGCAATGTAGTGAAAGAGGATGGAAGAATATATGGACATGCAGCTAACAAGAAGGGAAGGGAAGTGGCTGGAGGGCAGAGAGATATAATGGGTCCCAAATGTGGCAAGCACATATGCTGCCATACAGCAAATGCAGAATGCCACCACTAGTGACAAGTGTATTGCACCTAAGGAAAACAGCTGTGCCAAGTGCCCAAATCCACATTCAGCCTCCTGACCCTGTGTCTCCCTGGTCTGATGTGGATTAAACTGGTCAGGCCTCTCTGAGTATGCGTTCCACAGAAATAATGATTCAGTAAATCTCTGAAATACTTCTTGCATGGCTTGTTATTTTGCATCTGCAATCTTGCATTTGTGAGATTGTTTTACTCTATTTTATCTTATTTTATTTATTTATTTATTATGCTGTGCTCGGTATCACACAAACACTTTGATTATCTGTGTAGATCATCGCATGGTTTAGTGCAGTTCTGTGTTACAAACTCTCCCACAGAACCCTATTATTTGTTAATAATTTTTCTATTTTGAAGAAACACCCTTTGACACCTGAGCTGGATCGCCTGTTCTTAGGCATAAATATAATAAAGTCCCCTGTGAAGACCATCCCTCTAACTGGTCCTATCGGCTCTGTATATATTTGAATATATAAAATATTAATAAATTATTCCAAATGTTTAATCATATCCATTTGACTCTATGAGTCTCTGGGTCTGTAGGCTTTCAGTGTTAACTGCCTCTGTGATATCTACATACTGCTGATTTGTTGTTGATCTCGAGTTTTTAAAGCAAAATAAAACTGAAGTTTGCAGTTTGATTTGAATTAATCAGGTCTGATTAGACAGGAACAAATCAGGTTGCTCTGGAAATCCCTGAATCTATCTAATACAATTTCATGTGCTATCAAAAAGGAACAGTTAATATCTTCAGTAAAAGTGCTATTAATTTAACACTCTCTTTTTCAGAGTGCTAAATCTTGAGGGGGTGGGGGGCATTGTTATGATATTCAAGGTGTGGGAAAGAAAGCATTTTTAAAAATGAAAATACAGATATTTTAGAATGGAGTCACCTGGTGGTAGATCTCATAAATGTACCTAAAGAGACTCTTCCTAATATTATTGTTTTTTAGTTCACATCACACTGACTGTCCATCTAGAAGCTTTGATAGATGAAGTCACAAAAACAAAAGACTGTATTTAGTTTAATAAGGCAATTTAAAAAGAAAAGTTGGAATTATGTATGGCAGAGGACAATTATGCAAACTGAATGATTCTTCAATTAATAATGATATCCATGAAAGTCAAAGGAGAAAGGATCCTCGTGGTTCTCCATGCGTCCCTTTGTGCGTAGCAGGGTGCATGAGGGATGTGATGGTGAAGGATGGTACAGGGGCCAGAGGGCAGCTCTGGTGTAGCTTTCACCAAAGCCTTGGTCTCCATCTTGCAGGGTTCTGTTAGAAAGCAGCAAACAGCAAGTGTACCTGGGCTGCATAAGCACCTGCCAGGCCCTAAATTGAGAGTATGGTACCGGGGGGACTTTAATCATGATCTGCTCTTTCTCTCTCCCTCTTCTGTTCCTCACTCTCTAGTTTGCAGCCTGGAAAACAGGCCATGGAGAGATACAAGCCTACCTGTAGAGCTGCTGGTTTGGCCTTTTTCATGCAACTTTTATCCTTCTTTTAAATCCCCTACTGTTGTGTGCGAGAGTATCAAGCCGTATGTTTAAGATGTTAAAAAGCAAATACTTTGTAGACTGTACTAGCACGCAGAGTCAGAGGGGAAGTGAGCAATAACATTGGGAGAAGGGGGAAGAAGTGATTATCTGGTAGTGATCATTCGGGAGGGCAGTAGTGGGAGGTGCTGTAAGTGACAGGGATTCAGTATGGGACGCAAATCACTTAAGGCAAAGCCATTAGGATCAATTTAAATACCAAAGAGGGAGGCTAAAGTGACAATAGCATATTTTAATTGAAATCACAAATATCATTCTGTGAGATATAGTTTAAAAGACCAGGCAGCATTACTTTATCTGAACAGAGGAAAAACTTTTCATTTTTTATTTTAAAAATAAGCTCATTTTTGCAAAGATCGAAATGGAGCAAAATGGTTTTTTTAAAAAAAATCTTAAATCCCATTTATATATATTTTTCTATTTTAATGTTCTCTTTTCTCTTGATGGGCATATTATATATGGAATTAACTACATTACTAATGCTTTTAATCTGATTTTAATAGAGCCTAGGGCTGAAGCATGGAATCAGCATGTGTCCCATTAGAAGAGAAATACAGTTACAGCGACAATAAATAGCATGTCCAGATAAACACATCATCAATTTGTTAGTTTTATTTATTAAGTTAAGTAGCCTACACACAGACACTGAGGGGTTTTTTTAGACACTTCTCCAAAGCTGAAGTCCATATGATGGGATTGTTACTGGTTTTGGTAGCAGAAATGTGAACTTGGTAAAAGAGCCTGGCATGGAAAACCGCTGAATTCTGACATATTCCATTTGCTCCTAACTCTTTGATTTCTACTCACGGAATCTGACATATGTTGGGCATTGACCTTGCTCTTTTAAATAAGCTTATTTTAGAAGACCTTTGCAGAATGCTGTCTGTTTGGCCTCAATGTAAGCTGTTAGGGAAATGTAGTACAAACACAGAAGCTGTATGTTTTGAATGCCAGAGATGTTAAGTTGAAGAGCAGTTGGTAAGATCTATACCTTTGACTGCTTTCTGAGCTCCTAACAAGGAACTGTCTTTAAAGAAAGGAAAATCATTTACCCTACGTTCGTATGAAGATTTTAATTTATTTATTTTTAGCAGGAAGTTCAGGACCAGACTTCTTCTTTAGTCTGAAACATTCTGATTGGGGTCTGACACTCAGTGGAATGAAAGCAAGCATTCTGAAAAGTAAGTGATTGTTTGGGATGTCCCCCAGGTCAGAAACCTGAGAGAGAGTCAGTGTCATGTTTCCTTGTAGAATCAGCTCCCTTAAATACCTCTGCATACAGGCACTCAAATATGGGAGTAATGTCTCCAAAGCTTGGCCTCTTCCTTATAGAACAAGACATTTCACTGAGGGGGTGCATTTCAAGAAGAACTGTAACCTTCAGCGTGGATATTTGCTTTCCATTTGTCATTGGGGAGTGGCTCATATGAAAGTTCGCAGTGAAAGTGCTGCAGTCTCAAAAATGCCAGCATGTATCTCTATACAATAAAACAAATCGCTGGGTCCCAACATGGCAAATTAGAGTGAGGGAATGAAAGTGCCTTTATGAGATGGGTAGAAAAAAATGTCCTTCATTAAGCCTGTATCTGCTGGAGTCAATAGAAATCTCCTGTTAACTCTGGTAACAGCAAAAGTAGAAAGAAACTTAGAAGCATATTTGGGCTATGTTTGATGTTCTCCTGTTGCTGGTAGACAAAATCCTGTGCCTTTTAGTTGAATGTTGAGGTATGGATCCTGGAAATTCAATCAACTGAAGAATGTTTCTCTGGAAAGTGTTGCTGGGTTTAGCCATATCTGAGTAAGTGTCAATAAAATTCTACACATCTGATAACACATATCAGAATGCCAAAATAAATGTAAATTTGAATTCATAGTCATATGAAGGTCTTCAGAACAAAACCTGGCTTCATATGCAGCAAGGAGATGCATCTGAGCTCTGCCAGAACATTAATAATCATCTTCTATGGCCTGTGGACGGCTCTGCACACTGGCTTCTGCTCAAAGAGCTTGGCTCAGTTGGCTTCACAAGCGCACAGGAAGGGCATGAAGACCCATCTTTGTTGACACTAGGTTAAAAGGCTGTGAGCATTTGACATAGAACATTTCCTCGGCTAAAGGAGGTAGGAGTAGATTTTTTTTTCCCTCTCTCTGCAAAGCTGACTCCCTGATTCAGTGGTGGCACTGGAAAACCCTCATGTTACTATGAATAACTCATCCCCAGCATGTAGATGGGGCTTGCAGTCTGACCCAAAAAGTCTTTTTGGAAATATATGAGCATCATGCCATCACTGCCAGTGCTGGTGGCTGGTTTATGTAGAATCAGTTGGACCTGCACCATCAGTCAGCGGGAAGGATGACAGAGCTGCTGCCATCTCCTGTAAATGGAACCTGCCCGAAATTCCCTTAACCGTCGCTTACAAGCTCGTTTTTTCAGGGAAACAGCTTTTATTTTATGTGAATTCTTCATACAGAAAAGCTTCTTACAAAAACTAAATAATGTAACATATTCCACGTTCTGGGCAGATAAAAATTGAAAGGGCTGTGGTGTTTGTGCAAGTGCAATGATAGTGACAAGCACCACATGAAGTCCCTGAAGATGCTGTCACCCCATAAAATGAGGAAAGACTCTGATGTAATGGTGTTCTGCAAAACAATTTGAGCATAAATGCCACATTCTTTCCCATTAACAACTGACTTCCATTGTACCAGTATTTTTTATTTTTAGTGTGTATTTTGAGCACACTGAGAACAAAAATTTCCATTGTGATAGTGCTGCAGGAAGATTTAAAGGTTGTGGTGGACTAAGAATTGAAATGCAAATCACACTTAGACACAACCTCCTGCTGAGGCCCAAATTTTTATAGATCAGGTTCTGCAGTCCTGATGAAAATCACTGATCTGCCTTTCCTGGGATTCACAAATTAGTAGCAGTCTATGGTATCATTTCCTACTGTATAATTGTAACTTACCAGATGAAAGTTTGTCACTGAAGACAGTTCCCTGATCTTCCATTATTTTTCCAGCTGCAGTGCCACTAAGGCTCCTTTCACAAACAATGCAAACACACACATCACAGCTTCCCACTCTGCAACATGCTCTTGCTGAATATAAACATAATGTATATATTGATCCTCTCCCCCTTGCTTTTTTTCTCCCCCAGTGTGCAGGTGGTAAAATACTGGCTGCCATGAACTTGATGTTAAAAAAAACAGAAAGAAGAAAAAGCTGTGGTTTGGAAGCTGCTAAAGCTGTTAGATAGCAAACTGTGAGCTTGTAATGTGGCTGCTGAAATTGTTACAAGGATAATAAGGCATATATGCATTTGTGGATAATTCTGTTTGCTAATTGCTCATGAAATTTCAGGTAAGAAACATCCAATTCAATTTGTTATTACAGGTAATGGTCTGGGTTTTGCTTTTCAGGGTGCGTTTATTATTATTATTTTTATTGCTGTTATTACAAATACATGGCTCTTTTTGTTTTGGGGAACAGTTTACGAAAAGACTGAGGCGATGCTCCGTGGTAGCACGGGACGTTTTTAGCCATGTCCATGACAGAGAGTAACAGTACATACCTCCCTGCCATGCTGCACCCCAAGGCAGGACATGTTCCTGACTGTAAGAGGAGAGGTCCCTCTGAATGCTTCTTCACACCTTTGCCTCTCTGAAACACAAAGTGCCAGCAGGAAAGACTGTGTTGAGGCAGACTCTTAGGGTTACCAAGTCCTGCTTTCTGGGGCTAGGCTTCCTCTGTGTTGGTGGAGACAGTTCCTCTCCTGAGGTGCCATGCCTGCTCTCACCATCCCTGAAGCACAGCATCCGTGACCAGCCCACAGCAGGTAACTGATTGCAGGACACAGAAAAGTTAGAAGAGGAGGATCCTGCCCTCTTCTTCTAGAAGTGGAATGCAAACCCATTGAATCTGTCTAAATGATAGCAACACTCAGTCCTTAACAGTTTTGAGCATCTTAAACATAAGGAGCTTTGCTTCTCAATGCCCTAAACCACTGAAGCCTCCCAGGAACTATTCTGGTAACCCCTTTCCCTTCCATCTATTTGCACAGTTCTTGACTATGCAAAATTATGCTGAAAATTATCACCAACAGTGATGATAAGTTCAGAGCTGAGTCCTCCAATCTGCATCTGCTTGCCATCCTGCAACTTCAACTACTTCTGCTACTTACTACTAATTAGCTACCAGCTAATACTAATAGCTACCACTGTTCCAGCATTTAAGAGTTACATATACATTGATGAGAAATAGCATTTGTTGACAGCCATGGTGGGAGTTGCCTGTCTATAGCATTTCAGGGTTCCCCATTGCTGTAATGTTTGATTGCCTCCTTTGGTAATTATAATTGACACTGAGCAAGTTTTTCATCGGTCTCCTTTGGCTGCGCAGACCCAAAGAGATATTGAGCTCTGTCTGTGGTGGAGAGCGAAGAGGCCAATAATAATATATTGCCCAATAACACTCCCTTCTTCTCTCCAGTCCCCTCATGTGGGAGTCACACAATGCAAAGGGATGAGGATGGGGTCTCTGCTGGTGGTTGGGGAGGCAGCCACAGGGTTTCAGTGGGACAGCGGCCAAAGGCTGCCCTTGCTGAGGACAGACTTTTTTCACCTTCCCAGAAGTGCACTGGCCAGGCTGCTCTAAACATCACTTTTCTGTGCTTCATTGTCCTACGTGAAACTCTCTTTCACTACTTTTTCAATATGTGGAGAACAATTTAGTCATTTTAACTTAAAATCAGTTCCTTCTTGGTTTGGGAATATGAAGGTAGTTAAAATGCTACAGAAATTCAGCACACAAGCAGTAAATAACTCTAGTGGGCTTTTCAGAGCCTATTTAAAAGAGGGTGCATAATCAGAATTAAAGCAGTGGGTTTAAAAAGCAGGGAGAAATATAGGCCCCTTGTAACTCTTGAAGGGAACATGAGTACATGGCTGGTGCTTCTTTAGGAATATCAATTGCCTTTTTGAAAGAAATGGTATGGGGGAATGCTCTGGCCTCCCTGGTCAGCTTCCCTAATCTGCTCTGCAGAAAGAGGCACGTGTCATACATCCAGCCTGTGGACTCTGGCTCAGCTTTGCACTGAAAAGTGAGTTTTATCCATTTGCTACTGTGGAAAGGAAGTTGCTTTCACCCTTACCCTGAAGAAGATGAGCTATAGGAATATACAAGGGGCTTTCTTTACAGTTAGGAGGCCAGAAGAGGAAGCAGTGGTCATAAGCAGAGATTGGAAGCCGGCTTGTTAAGTAAATCTCGGGCTGTAGCTGGTTTTAATTTATTTTTTTGTTTTATGTGCAGGGGACTAGGCCTTGCAGGTCTGGCTAATATCAAAGCATGAGGTTTTGTAGATTTTTAATCAAGGTCCACTTTGGGGGGTTCTGCTTTCAGTGGTTGTGGATGTGTGGGGTTTTTTTGTTGTGTTTTCTTTTTTTTTTCCTTGCTGCAGTGTCTGGATTTCTTTAGTAAAACTTTTCCATTCTTCAGACATGAGCCAAGTGAGTGATTTCAAATTACCCAGCACTTTCCAGAGAGGGCTTTTCTGTTGTTTGTTTTTTTGGTCTGGGATTTTGTTTTTGTTTTTGAAGTGAACTTGCAGTCCAGTTTCTCTGAAAATAACAGATTGCATCTGCGGTCCTACCCCATTGCCTCTCACTAATTTAACATTCTTAGCACTAAATAGTTTATTGTTCATCAGATCTGTATGAAAGGTATTTTATATATTTTTGTTTGTTTGTTTGTCCCTCTGCTGTCAGGAAAAGTAAATCCCAAAGTACTTCAGCAGGTGCTATTAATATGCAAATAATGGAGAGTACGCTATGTCTAATAGACCTCCCAACTACATGGGAGGTGTCGCTGTTGGAGCAAATTAGCTTTTTGTAATTTGCATGCTTTTCACAGCCTCCTGGGATTATATTTTAGATCAGAGACAATAAAAGCATATGCTGTTAGTTTAAAATGTAACTAATTTTAGACTTTGAAACCATTTAAACCTAACTTCTTACTGTTAAACTGTTATTTGCAAAGAAACTTTTTACAGAGCTTGTAATTCTCATGTCCTTTTTCTTCCCCCATTAACTGCTCCATCTCTCTTTTCAGGTTGAAAGTGAAGAAAGGAATCTTCCAGGTGGCTGCATTCTGAAAAACAGGTATTTCTCGCAAAATCAAATCCAGATCGTCCTAGCTTGGTTCTCAGTCTGCATTTAGGTCCTGATGGGGTCTAGATTGAGTTTTTTGTGTCAATCTTCTTCCTTCCCCTTTGGCATCTCCATGAGGTGTAAATCCATCCAAAAAGAATGCTGTGGCCCCTGATGACTACTCCCACAGGAAGGAAGCTGCTCATAGCATCAAAAAATCTTCTTTGCTAAGCCACTAAAGCAAAGAGACACTGAGCTGATGTGGCACAGATGCCCAGTGCACTTGCCTAGCCCACACCCAGACACAGAGTTTATTTGAAAAATCTGTTTAAAACAAATGGGAAATAAAGCAAGGATTTCAGTGCAGGTTTGGTCTGTAGAGTCAAACATTATTGAACTGTTACTGGCACATTATCAATGATGCTTTCCAAATTGATATTGACAGCAAAAATCATACTGTTAACATCTGTGGTTTGTGACAACTTGAATGATGGGGGCATCAGCTGTTCTGCCTGAGAATTTGTGTCTTTATTTCAGGTGCTGCAGTGATTGCTTCCTATCCGAACATACTGCACAGCTTGAAGGGACTGGCCAGGTAGGTCACATACAGGGCAAACACTTCAGATCTGTCCCTTATCCCCTATGCCAGCTTCTGCCCCTCTGTCCTTGGGTGTTAGTTGAGCTGGTAGGAAATGTTTCCCCTGAGTCACAGCACCACCCCAACCTTGGCTGACACGATTCCTCCTGCCTTGAAGGACTGCAGCAAGAGGTCCGCTGGAGAAAGAGCAGGTTTAGCTGATGCAGATATGCTTCAGCAGCAGACTGTAGCAGTGTCGGCTGAGGGAGCCTGTGAAAGGCAGAGAGAGGCAGTCATTCTATTTTGTCTTTCTGCCAGTTGTCCCATTGCCCGGAGTATGTGATTTGTGAGTTTCCTTTGGCACAGTTGCTCCATTGCTCATATATCTTTGTGCAGTGTTTCCAGGTCAGTTGGTCCACAGGGTGGTGGCCATCTTTTATTTCAAGAGGGATAGAGTTCAGGGGTACGATCACATGTGTGGAGGAGATGGCAGCCAGGTGGAGATCAAGTTAGCATTGTCAAATTTATTTCTAGCATGGGAAAGGTGAGTGTTAGCAAGAATGAGTAAGGCTGAAAGATGTCCTTTGAGACAAGACCAGGAAAAAAACTCCAGAGATGCAACTTTGGTCATACAGCAATGTGTGGTAAGACTCTTCTGAATTTTGAGCCCATAACTTTGCCTTCAATGTTTTTATTAAGTATGTTACACGCACACAATATATGGAAAAACTTCATTTCCCGATTAAAAAAAAAAAAGACAGGGCTTGATTGATGCTTGACTTAATAGTACTGTGAGTTGTGATCTTAAAGAACTGTGTTCAGACATGACCAATGCACTGAACCCTGTGAGAGGGGAAATCCCTTCCCAGTGTGAACCCACTGGAGTTAGTGGAATTACAGCCAATTGTCGTAAAGACAGAGAATTAAACGATCGAGTTCATTTTAGCAGCTGCACCGCTAAACTGTCTGTAACACAAACTATTTTCATTGTCAAGAGTAGCATCCAGAGATGAAATAAATGCTCTTTAAACGCCACTCCTACCACACCAAGCTGGATTTGCTCTGGTTGTGATGCTGCTGTGTCCCACATGCTGTCCCTTGTGCCCCATAGCTCTTCCTGCCAGGGCAATCGAGTCTAGCGTCTTTACTGCACACACCTGAATAAGGTTAAGTTTGAAAAATAACTGTTCTTGAGGCTGTAAGTAAACCAATGTGAAGGAATAAAAAGCTCTAGGGATGACCTGTGATAATCTCATTGAAAATGCTGGATGTTTTGGGTTTTTTTTCTCATCGCACCCTAAATGTTTTCTAACATTAAAACCAATGACTTCTCATGTCTGCTGCTTTTCTTTAATAGGTTGTGGTTTGCTTATTATAAGCCTATGCACTGGAGCTGGAATGCTTCATTTTTATTTTTTTTTTAAAAAGAGAGAGAGAGAGAGAAAAGGGCTCTGATTACTCAGGTGTCAATATAAAAAAATGAGATGTGCCAGGTGCAGAGTGTAGTCCGAAGGAAAGTGGAAGGAGACAACGCAAGTGTACATCAGAAGTATGAAAACATAGCCAAAGTACCTGCGGCCTTGCTTTAGCAACACTGCATCAGGAGCCAACTGTGGCGAGATGTGAGCAAAGAAAAGCATGAGGTACAGGATACTGTTTGGAAAACAAAATGTCTTTCAGTAATGAACTACTTGACTTCTGCCAGCAAAAGCTTAGAAGTTTACAAAAATTAAGAGACTTTGTTATTAAATGGAAGGACTGTGAACCAGTAAGCCTCAGAGCATTGTATCTAGTGTTACTGCAAAATGCCATGTGCGATAGAGTAAAATATTGATAGGAGGCTGTGTCATGGGCTTAGTTAGCATTATAGCAGGATATGCTTCTGCCAATCATCTGTAAGTAACCACTCTCTCCAGTGACACAGAAAGTCAACAGCTACGTGCCATGGCTGCAGATGTCCAGGAAGGGTTTTCTAGTAATGTACATCTTACCTCAGGCGTATTCATGCAGTTTGCTCATTGCTTTCCCCAAGCCCACACAAACAATATCCAGGACCTCATGTACTGCTGGTCTGGATTGGTGTCTGCTCTCAGAGTTGAAAGTCATGGACTTGCAATAAAAACTCTGTTTGTACCTCAGATGGTTTGGACACATTGAGAAGCTTTAGTCAACTTCTGATGCCAGGGCAAAGCACTTGCTGAGCCTGTAAAAGCTGAGAATTTGGCAGGCCCGCAGGTGGGTGCTTCTTTACCCTTTAATATGCTGAAACGGATCCTGGGTACTTTCAGCTCTGCTTTCATGCCACAGCTTTTGCCTGTCACATGGGGGAAAGTTCTTTATCATTTGTTTGATCTGAGATCAGAAATCCAAATTATTTTTTTTTTCCATGCTTAAGCTGGCTCTGCCCAAACTTCTCCGTAGCTCCAGACTCTCTCCTCCTCTGTGGTCTCTCAGGAGAAAGGAGAGCATTGACATGGGCACAGAGGAGGTCAGTCTGAAAGCTTGGACTCTGGTTGCCTTGGTTATTTCTTGGTTTACAAATTTTGTGACACTTGGGTTTCATCACAAGAATCTGAAATCTTGGTGTTCTTTGATAACAGTTTGATTAGCTCATCACAAGGGAAATCTGTGTTAAGTTTCACCAAAACCATTTCCAGACACACAGCTTTCTCACCTCCAGCTCCCAGAATGACTTCACGTTTTTGCAGGTACTTTCTAGCAACGAACTTCATTCAAATATATTGAAGGTAGGTTACATTAATAACAATAGGTATAGAGAATGTGGCAGAAACATGTATCTTCCTCTGATTCTTGTTCTGTTGCTACTAAAGCTTGAATATGAGCGTTTCATTCTTTTATTTTTATAAAATTTGAATTTCTTTAATAAGTTTGGATCAAAAGTTTATTCTCCATTCCAGGAAGATGTTTTTAAGTTTTTTGTTGTTTTTGTGGGTTTTTTTTGTTATAAACTGTATTGTCTTATTTGGAGAATATGTTCACAATTGAGAAAGAATTGCCTTTATTAACAAATCAAAAGCTTATGCTGTCAAAACTGAAATCGTTCCACCTTTTTATGTGTAAATTAAAGCTTCTGTCAAACCTTCAGCCATGGTGCATTTAATTTGTGGAAATATAAAAATATCTGGCTTAATATTAATATATTCTACATGAGGAAGGAAATATTTTTCAGTCATGCATTACATTCAAGATTCTCACAACATCATATTTGAAAGAAATAAAGTGGTGCTTAAACAGAATTTATTTTTCCCTACTTTCACCAAAGTTCAGTGCAGTACTCAAAAATGTGTTTAAGTTATACAGGTGTTTGAATATCTTGTTGGATCGTGGCCTTTGGAAGTGAACCAAGCTAAATGTAAGTGTATCCAGGACATAAGAGCTACCTCCCCTCTATTTTTCCTTATGAAAGGGTCATGAGATTATTTTTTTTCTTAATTAGTGGCAAAGGTACTGAGAAACTTCTGACTCTAGATTCAGTAAAGTTAGGGTAAAATATAAAAGGTAACTATTGGTTTCACTGTGATAACTTGTGTTTTGCAAGGTCTTTTTTAGAGGATAAAATTCTGAATATCTAAATTTGGGCACCAGTTCTATATTTAGGCTTCCAAAATAATGACCTGTCTGTTTACCCAGCAGCGCCCGGGAGCTCTGTGTTTCTGGAAACCCGGTAACACGGGCCTTGATTCAGCAGTATCCTTCAGCACGTGCTTTATTTCAAGCACATGAATGCAGCTATTGATGAACCCTGACATTTTGAGCTGGGTGTTTTGTTGGATGCTTAAATATATGTAAGTCCTATTTTAAGCAGCCAAATTTATTAAGTATTTGGAGAGAAAATGGCTCTGTACCTGGCTATCTTCATGGGATATAGTCAAGCTGCAGTCACAGCCTGTGTTAGTACAGCAGGTTAATACATACCTACATTGAACTGCTTTCAGCTGAAAGCAGACTGGGACTGATCTTAAGATGGTCCACACTCACCCTAAGCATACGTCTGTTGGTTTCTTTCCCCTTTTCAATGAGGACAACGGCAAGCTGTCCTACTCTTCACCTGTTTTTGTTGGGACAACAAGGAAAACTCCAGTGCAAGCCGCCTGCAGAGCCTCCTTTTTCATTGTAGTCAGTGTCTTTAGCTGCATTTTGGCTTATTTAGGTTTTTTCCTAGCATCTCTGCAGACTACTTCATGTTTAATTCCCAGCTCTCCTTCTGTGACCAGGGAGCTTTTACCATGGCTCTTTGAGAGGAGGGGTCCTGTCAAGGCAGGCTGTGTTTGCCTGTCTTTTTTTTCCAATCAGATATTCTAATACCTAGTCCTGTCTATGGGGAGGTTTTAATGGTGCTAAGTCCATTTTACCTCATTATTTCCAAGGCCTGAACCAGGGACATTTGCCCTTCTGCAGTGCTGAGAAGAGAGTAAGTGGCTGTATCTTGAGGAGCCGACTCATTCCCTGAAGTGGTCCATTCCTGGCTCTCAGGGCAGTGCATGCAATTATCCTCCTGAAAAGGCCATCTGAGCAGTGCATTAGTATGCGTGCGTCTAGGCTGGGATGTACCCATAAAATCACAGCACAGGTGTTGTATTTCCAGCCACCTGGCCAGCTCTGCCTCAGCAACATTCAAGCAGAAGAGTCCTTCCAGCCGTACCGGTACTGTCTTGACCACCCACTTATTCTGTGCAGAAGGTACAAAAAATATTTTATTAATTTTGTCAACTGCCAGAAGTTCCTTTTGAGTGGTAAATTGTTGTCACCAGGGATCCAGAGCATCGACTCCTCTACTGTGTTTATGCCAATGCAGTTAGCAATGCACAGTTCTAACATTCTAGTTTTTAAATCTAGTTCTTCTGGGCCATTTCTGTAAAGGGAGTATCTATGGCTGGATGTGGAATGTATTAAATTTGAAGGTGTTTATTACTGTTATTAGGCCATTAGCCATAATTAATGGCAAGGCAGCTATTGAGTCTGTGGGTTGTCCCAGGTTTTGCACACATTCTCTTTTCATATCCACTCCCCAGCATGAATTATGAGATTGTCATATTCTGCCTCTCACCAT
>NW_010192689.1:0-7226 GCF_000695765.1 Mesitornis unicolor | reverse complement strand
GCGGTTCAGGTAAGGATCTCTTATTTCAGGCCATAAACATATGATCCAGCCACCCCATAAAGTACATTCCTCCAGCCTACTGCTTTCTATGAACTTTCCAGTATACTTATGGCTCACAGTGGAGGTTGGGTCTGGTCCCCTCCAGCCAGTGAAAATCCTCCCCAGCAAAGCTGTAAGGCACAATGTGAATTACTCGAGTGCCCAAACTGCTAAATTGTGCCTCCATGCTGCAGTCATGACTTCCTTGGTTTCAGCCAGGAGCCTGTAAAACAGTGGAGACTGTGATGTCCCTGTGACCTGTTTTCATGGAAGAATTCAGGGAAAAAAGGTCTCCAGACTCCATGGTTTTCTGCCAGAAGGGTGAGTGGGAGGCAAAGGCATGGAGGTGAGGACACTGGGAGCCAGACACCTCCCTGCTGACTTTTCCCTGGTCAGGAGTGCTTTAGCCTCATGCACTTGATACTTTAATTGACCTGTGTGCAAGCTGGACATCTAGCTCTTTATTATTGTTGTTATTATGCAATCAGACACTACTTAATTAAAGAATGTGCTGGGGATGCACTATTTATACAGAAACTATGTACACTGAAATCCATTTTCTCCACAGTGATTGCAGATAATGTGGTAAGCTCTACTTTGATTCATTAGTACAGCAAAAGAGATATTCAGAACTATTTGGTATAATTCACAGCACTTCAGAATGCATATATTTTCATAATACTCTAAATCTACCACTTGAGCTAGTAACTCAAGCATGTGATGACTGGTTTGCCATAGCGCTGTCATCTTAAAATTGTGGTAGTGCCATTTTTTTCATTGTAAGTGGCCAACCTGGAAGCTCATTTAGCAGAGTCATTGTAGTGAGTGGCCATGGGGCAGTGATGGGGCTGTTTGCAAAACTGCTCCTGAGCTTACCAAGGATCTTTGGCGCCTCTGAACCCCAGCCTGGCAGTAGACCCCTACATCACGAATGCCTGAGTGAAAGCCATGGGGAACCCTCCAGAATGGAGGGACTTCCTTCTCTGCCTCCAAGCTGAGAACATGTTTTTCAAAGTGACACTCATTAAAAAAAATCTTTAAGTAGTTTTCTTTCCTGAGTTGAATAAAAGAACCACTCTGTTAGTTTTAGTTAGTTAATTTTATTTAGGATAAGATTATTTTTTAATATTTCTTTGGATAAAATTCTGTGCCACTTCTACTGTGTTTTTTTTCTGGCAAGGTGAGTAAGCAAACTCTTAGGATTAGCAGTGAATCACCAGTATCTCCCCTCCCATTTCACATTCATTCCTTTTTTGCCTTATCAGGACCATCCTTCTGGCTGCACTGACCTGGGCATGACTTCGTCTAATCCAGGGCTGGGTGAGCCTCCAGAGACTTGCCACTTACATTCACGCAAAGAGCCAGCACCGTCCTGTAAAAATCTCTGGCTGTAAGCACTGCTTTTAAGATAGAGTCACAAGAACTCTTTCTTGCCAATGGTGACCTTTGGCAATAGGAAATCCTTATAATTTGAAAGTGCAGGTTCAAATTCAACAAATAAACAAACAAACAAAACCAACCAACCAAAAAAACCAGACAGATTTCCAACAGATGTTTTAATTTTTTTCACCCAGCCATCATGTGCATATAGATATCATCACCACTATTCTCACAGTAAAGCTTGTCTAAGGCACTTTTGGAGACAGGAATTAAAAATATTGCTACTTAAGTGATTAAACTTAGTCTTAGACACCTGAGACCATCATGTGAGATTTTTATTCTCCTTTTTTTTTTCCCTACCCCAGTACGCTCTGAGCACTCCTCATCTCTCTCTGACTTTATTGGGCACTGTAGAGTATTTGCACACCTCTGGAAATCAGTTGCATAATTTAAATGTCTAACTTTAGTTGCTTGGTGACCAGGCTTTTCCTTTTAGTGTCACAGATTAAAATGTTCAAATTGTTATCTGAAAATCTTTATTCAGCCCTGCTGGATCTCTTTGGCCCGTACCTGGCAAATGGAAGTGTGATCAGGCAGCCTGTTCCCTCACTTTTCAGCTGCTGCTGCCACTAAACTTGAGGTTGCACATGTAACTGATTTACCTACATCAATTCCCTCTAATCAGTTTTTAAAATAATTGAAATTTTTTTCACAGGAATTATCAGAGAGAATGATTTAACAAAGAAAATCTGCTTTCATTGCTGAGATTCCCCTATGGATGTATTTGCTTCTCTGCCTAAACATCTGAAATATTAGGGAAAGCCTATGAACATGGACAATGACTGCATTTAATGCACAGGATTTCACACCTCTGGGCTCTATATTTATAGCTCTGTCATGTTCCTTTCTTGTACTGACCTGAAGAAGAGGATTTTTTTTCTTATCTGATGAAAAGGTTGTCTGTCATGGTATGGTTATTGCAGCACAAAATATTTCCTAAAACTTGACCCCAAACAATTTTTTTTACAAGGACAGTTTACCCCAGAATTCCAAAGGAGATGAAAACCTCCTCGTTCTAGTCAAAGGAATAAGCTTGTTTAGGGATATAAAAC
Source organism: Mesitornis unicolor (assembly GCF_000695765.1). NCBI lineage: Eukaryota > Metazoa > Chordata > Aves > Mesitornithiformes > Mesitornithidae > Mesitornis > Mesitornis unicolor. The sequence goes on along the minus strand of NW_010192689.1, from coordinate 4,695 downwards.
TGGGGTGAGTCTAAAAATCCTTCATGGAGCTTCAGTCTTAAATGCACTCAGCCTCTGATCTCAGCTGAACCCATTTTTCTTCTAATGCTACTCCACTGAACTCCATCATGTTGACATGGATTTTCCTTGGCGTGCAGTTCAGAAATTCAAAAATACATGCATTAATTATTATGTGGCTTGAAAAAAATTAAAGGTACTTTCAACCTTACCAAATGATGCTGTTCTAAAACCCCGTCCATAACCTTGGCATTCAAGGAAGGAGCTTGTGCGGATTCCAGGGGGCATTGCAGTAGGTACCTACACAGCCGAGGGTTTTCCACTTCTGTGCCGTTATATAATGCTGATTCTTCCCGTCCCACTCTCTCGCAAGCTGTGAGCTGAACCTGTGCGTTCAACAGTGATATAGAAATTTTCAGACAGGCATTCAGCTTCAGCACTTTGAGGAGAGGAGTATAGCAGCATGACACAGTCAGAGCTTTTACACAGTATCAGTTCTTTTATTTAAGAGCCAATGAGTACAAAAGTAAACAAACATTTACAGTGCTCTTTTCACTATCGCGAATAGATCACAGCACGAGCTGTACTCCTTCTAGTTGTTTTTCCAAAAGTTTGACTGCTTTACTCTTTTCTGTCTAGTCTGGACTCTTACTGCACTTAAGATAATTCTATTTGGGTTCAATGACTGTTGTCAACCAAAAATGGGAATAATTTATAATGAATTAGTACCTTCATAAATTTCACATCCCTTTCCCTTCACATTGTCCATGAACAGACTGTGATTTACTTTTTTTTCCATTAGACATAATTATTCCCAAAATCATTTGCAGAGGGAGGATAATTTTTTCCTCCCTACATAGCTGGTCTGAAGGTAAAATATAGTATTTGTGCCATAGACAAAAGGCATGCTGTGCACATGTGCTCATTACATGGGCCTATTTCTCTTAGCTGATTGAATGAATGTGACTAATGAAACTTTCTTCATTTATGAAAAATTACCTACTAGTTATCTGTGTTATTTGTTCAGAATTTCTTTCTGCAAATATTTTAAAGTACTCTAGTTCACTCACCATATCAAGCATTGTACTTATTATAGATCCTTCTATTAAAATAGCTATTAGAACAGCAGCAGAAAGTGAATACAACACCTAGCCCCCTTAAATACACAGGTATTATTTCATATGGAAGCTGCAGGACTTTATTTTTTAAAAATACAGAATTCTCAATTAAGGGCTTAATTATAAAATAGTTACTCATTCTGCTGAGTACTTAGTCAGCCAGTGCTCTCAGGTCCTTCAGGAATAGTTACCTGAGTAAATGTTCACCATTGCAAACAGGAAACTTCACTCCGGTACCAACTTAAGAGCTGTAATAAAAAAAAATGAACCTAAATAAATCCTGTCCAAATCCCTTTAAAGCTGAGTGCATGAGGCAGCTACACACAACTGGCCAAAAAAGAGGACTGCCAAACCAGCTCCAGTGGTTTGTTTTCCAGTGAGACACAAAGCTAAAAGAGGTCTGTTTTCTCATGCTAATGAAGCCCAAGGTGACAGACATTTGGCAGAGCACGATCTCATACAGTTACAGGCCAGGATGTAGAAAGGCCGGGGCAATGCATTTAAGCATCATTGAACATGAACCTACAGCCTAGCCTAGTCCTAAAATTCCATCTAAAATTAGTCCAGAGCCAAATGCCCCCTTCATAGTCCAGTCCTTTCTGACAAAGTGTTTTTCAGAGCAAGCTCAATATTTTGCTAATTTGAAAATCCAATGTCCAGACTCTGAATCATTTGCTTGCTTTCCAGAAATACTTGGGAGATGCTAAAAGTCTCCAAAATGTTCACAGAGAGCTTCCAAGCTGAACCAGGAGTACAAGGTAGCATTTACATAGAGCAGATGGATTTTAGTGCATTAGTATGGTCTTCAAACTTTATCAATGCTGCAGTACAGTGCTTCAGTTAAAAATAAAAATAAATAAAAAAATAAAATCAGAGCAAACTATAAAGTAAACTATAAAGAAAAGGCTTTTGTTGGCTCACTTACTCAGTTAACTTTGCATTAACTTTCCCACAACAGGATTCACGTAAAATTTTTCATGCCAAGCACAAGCATCCTCTGAATCCTGAAGCTATCATGTTAGTTGATTCAGCAGAAAGAAGAGGCGCCACAGAATAATGTCAGATCTGTATTTGTACCAGAACATCAAGGAGGGGGGAGGGAAAGGTCAATTTTCGTATTACTTTGTCAGCAAAGAATAACCATCTTTTCACATAGTCTTTCTGAAGTTCAGCTCCTGTGTTCCAACCTCAAACCCCTGAGGTGTAAGTGCCACAGCTGTCCCACATCTAAGAGTGTGTGGTTGCTCTGCAGCCCAGTTTGCAGATGCTCTGACCACGCGGGTGTCACAGGAGCGATGCCTCTCTTGGGTTGGCTTTGTACCAGGTAATACTACCCTGGGTATGTGGATTCATGGCAAGACACGTGCACAGAAGCGTCCTTCCAAATTAAACCAAATACAAACCTCTGCCTCTGCCAGGTGAAATTTTTTACCTTCATCTGAAAAGCTGCTGTTCTTTGCCACTTCTTTCTGAACAAGTGTTCAGCTCTGCATTTTAACAGAAGATGTGTGAAATGCAAAAAATTTTGGTGAGAGGAGGGAAAAAAAATTGAAGTTCCTTAAAGTTACTATGAAATCAATAACTAAACAAACACTGGCTGTGGCATTCAGTTACCTTTCTTGCATTTCCCCCCCTCTCAGGCAAGCAGTTTCCAGATGGATTTTTCCCCAAGATATTAATATTGGGCTGCTTTTAAAGCTGATTAAAGCAAGGTAGCAAGTGGTTATTACAGGTCTGACATGCCTGTTCTGCCAAGAAACAACATGAGCTTTCAACTCAGAAAACAAGGTGAACTTTGTTGTTTAATCAATCTGCTTTTGCCTGCCTTGGCCAGGTATGCACATTCATGCTCACAATGGGGGATAACTGTTAATTTATGATCAACTTTATTTGTATTTTTCTTACTTAAGGCCTGGTTTAGTAAGGGTGGAAATGACATTCGACCCAAAGACCTTTTTTTTTTTTCTGGGAAAAAAGTTCTTCTTCTGAAGGACTAGCCTGCTGGCACTGCCCCACCAAGTCTCCCCTTTTTCCTCTTGAGTGCCTCATGAAAAGGCCAAACAGCTCAGGATCACTGTGGTCACTGCCTCACTAAGTTGTTAACTGGGAGCTCATGGCCTATGGACTCCCTGCCTGAGGAGTGGTTATGAGTGATTCTTAGGGTAGTAAAGTTGGCCATATGACTCTTGTCTCAGTGTCCTGGCTTAAACTCTAACTGAGGAGAAGAGAATTCATTTGTTATGATGGCTGACCTTAGGCATACAGTATGTGGAGCTGCGGGAATCATACACTGAATCTCTGATGATAACTATGGTGATAACTGGCAAGACTGTGCTGAACTACTGTGAAACAACTCAGGTAGTCAGCAAACAGGGCTAATTGCTAGTTTGGGAGATATTATGGGTAATTTACTGCCCACTGAGGGCTTCTACCTAAAAATAAGCTTTTTTTTTCTCCTTTGGGCAGGACTTGCATGTTAATGTAGAATTCCTGATGCAATTATATGTGAAGAGGACATTCAGATGCACTTCCATAAATGCCCTTCTGCTTCTCAATTACATTAACTTTCTTCACAGATCCTTTGACAGAAACCATATTATTCACTTTTTTTTCAAAATAGTAAATAGGCATTAAGCTAGACTTTGCTGTTATCCAAGATGTCTTGATCAAAGGTCTGAGAGTAACACAATAAACACAAGAAAAGAAACTACTGGTGGTTTCCAATACAAACTAATGGGAAAGTGTCAAGTGAGCATATACTTACAATTCGGCCCTGAAACCAAATGTTCCTGTGTGAAACTTCACTTTTCATAAGGAAGAATAAATATCCACAGAATGTTTTGGCTATAATTACTTCATTTAAAAAAAAATGCTGAATTCAGTTTCCTAAAGTCAAGACATTAATATTTTTGGCATGTAAAGATATAAACCAAATGTTTAAATGAAATGTCATCCCCTGGGCTCACATTTGCCCATTGAACTATGGTGCAAACCCTCCACAGACTTCCATACAGTACACATTTTTCAGTTCATTGAAGAAGGCCCCTGCTGCTTCTCAAGGAAAACTAACTTGCAGAAGCAAAATAAATACTGGCATTGCAGTGCAACGGCGGAGGCTCGCAAAACCAGATGTGTAGCATTGTCGGCTTTTAAATCAGATAAGGAGTATTCAGACATAATCACTCCAGTGTTTGGGACACAGTGCATGCTGCAGAGCTGCCCAAGTATGGCCTGAAAGACACATACAGTGTGTGCTGGACTCAATGGCAACAAGATGACAGTATTTCATAACAGTCCTGTTATGTCTAGATAGGCAAATGTTTGTGTAATTTAGCTGTGACTTTGAAATAGCTGAAGGAATCGGGACACAAATGGAGCTTTGTGATTAGTTGTCAGTGATGTTGTACCTGCTGTGTGACGACATTGGCCCAAGGAGCGACCTTGGGGTGGTGTGACCATGCTGCACTGCAAGGGGCATCGCCACCAAGCCTCCATCTGCTCCTTTGGCTGCCCATCCAGAGAGTGGGGCTGCTCTTGTGAAAACATATATATTTTTATATATATATATATATATATATAT
>NW_010192688.1:0-3695 GCF_000695765.1 Mesitornis unicolor | reverse complement strand
TTGCCCACTACAATTACCCTTCTTTCCTTCATTAGTCTGCATTGCATGCCATAGGGCATTAAAAAAGTATGTTTGAATCTGCAAAATAAATTATGAAATTGTGATGGAGTGCCACACAAATTGGAGAGCAATAAAAATGTTAAAACTTGTCCATATCATCCGTTATATTGGTCACTGGAATGTATATCATCCAGACATTGGGTGGTGGTATGGACATTGTCTCCAAAAGTTTTAGCTGATGTTGGCCGAAATAGTAGCAGAGAGTGTGGTCAAGAGCAAAATTATTTCTCCAAGACAACCAGAATGCACAATGGCTACAAAGATGGAATGAACTGGAGCTGCTGCTACAGATTCCTCATAATGAAACTAGGCAGTGACACAGGTGGCCAATAATATATATAGGTTTTTAGCTAAGTTCTTTCCTAGTTGAAGCCTGATAGTCTTGTTCATGCTGAGTATTGTGTTATTTATATATAGTCCCATGCAGATAGTGAACCGAATCATCTGCTGTCATAACTTCCCTGATGTCAAAGACCTCAGAAATATATGATGGGACTAAATCACTTGACTAGGAATATGTGCACTACTGCATACAAAAAAATGTCTTTAATAAAGAGCTAAAGGACTCACAGCTAGCAATAGGAAGAGGAGTCAAGGACAGAGTTTGTATATATTTCCTGTATCTCATCTCCAGAATTCTTCCAGACAAAATATGAAGGTCCTGTAGCTGGAAGGCTGGCAAACTAGTTCAACATATATGAAAGATAGGGGGCATAGCAAGTCACTGATGTACTTTTGCACTTGCAAAGAATAAACAGAATGCTGATCAAAATGGGCTGGAAAGAAGGGAAAGCCTCATGTGGGGAAGAAAGAGAGAAAGATGTAGGACTGCCTGATCTTGCACTAACCATTCATCTGAGAAAAAGAAGTAATCAGAGAAGCACTGAAGATCTTCCAGCCCCATTAATGCAATTGACACAAATCAAATGAAAGAAGCAGTGCCAGAGACACTTGTGCCAGAGACACTTTTGAGTCTGTTGCTCTGTTTTATTTCCCATTTGGGAGAGAGTTAATTTTGAAAATCTTAATCCCTTATATTGCTGGAAATATCACAAAAATAGGTAGTTGATCACAAAGTCAGAACATTGCTTCATCCTTGAAACTCTCATGCTGTCTACTCTTGCTTACATTCAGCAGCAGAATTAGAAGTGGATGAAAAATAGGTTATTACTGTTCTTTAATCTACTAGCACATTTTTAACTGTATTGGTTTTTGCTGCCTCTTTTGGGAACATAAGACTGGAAGTATCTACAAAGAGAAACTGAGTAATAAAAGCTTAACCCATAAGGCTCCACAGAACCTTAATTCCACACTACAAGCCAACAACAAGCTACAATAAACTTATGACCTCATATTACTGAGATATTTCTTTTTTTCCCATTCTTTTAAAATGCAGTAAGAGGGACTGTGGACATGTTTGCAGTTTTTCCCATCAGTCTGTTAGATCAGCATAAACTGTACATGGAGTGATGGAAGAGAGAAAGAAAGGCAGATTTTCTGGATAACGGAGCCAATCTGTTTCTCTTCAGGAGCCTTGACTATCAGCTGAGTTCAAGCATAAGCATACACACATAATACCTGCATAATTCTGCTTCATAACAGCTAGGTCTGATCGCTGTTAATAACCACAGCAATAATAATAATGATGAATGATGAGTTAACAATAACAATGGTAATACGGTTCTAAGATGTGGATGTAATCATTACTGTAGAACTCTTCTTTACATGAACAGATGGAACAAAGGATAAAGAAGTGATATAAACAACAGGACTGCTGTTCATTCTGGGGTAGGATCTGACTGTATAAGTGAATAGCAAAATAAGCATGATCTGGCTTGGTGTTTTGGAGAGATTTGAGGTCTCCCAAACTTTCTCCATCTGTATTACTTTTAATCTGAAAGGATGAACTGATACATCTCTTTTCACAAGAATGACCAAAGCAAAATTTAAAGAATATCCTGAATTTCCCATACAAGTTATTATTTTTGAGGGGATAGAGTGAACAACTGTTAACGAAAAACTCAACAGTTTCGAATTGTAAAATATTCTATACAACTATCATTCCCCCCTGCTCCTCTATTTCAGCCTAGTGCTTTAAATCCTGTTTGCATTCAAACACACATAAAACTCTGTATCTTCAGCCAAGCAAGTAATGCAGACTTTTTTTTTTATTTGGTTGTAGATGATCCAAGCTTTAATTTTTCTCTAAAGAAAGAGCTACTAAAAAAAAAGCACCTTTTATTTTAGTAGACTTTAAGTAAAGTAATGAATTTTATTTTCACTTTCATTGCTCTAGCAGAGATATCACCTTGAGATGTGATGCAGCATTGCAGGTCGATGTATTACACATATGATTAAAAAAAGTATCACTGGATATACCATTGAAAATATAATTCTTTGTTTTGTTGGTGTGCAGTGTTGATTTCCTTACCAAGGAAATTTCCTTGAAACTGGTTAACGTATATGTACAGAACATACATCTACATACACATGAGCATGAGTGTAGAAATACAAAAATCAATACATGGAAGTCTTTCTCTTTGTCATAACTATGTAATTTTTTGTCTTTTATAAAGTAGGTTTTTAATATCTTCACTAAACAAATAGATTCGAAACAAAAAAAGTTTGTTTTATTTTTTTATGTGTCTGTAATTTAGAAAATGGAAAGTTATTCCTGTCTGGAAAATAATATTTAGATTAACATTTTTCATTCTTCTAATATTTCATATCATTATTTCATATTCCTACTCTTGACACACACTTTCAGAAATTTTTTCTTCCTTTACATTCCAGATTTTGTAGGCCACTGTTGTACATCACTTTCATATTTGTTCTCACAATGAGAATACATAATAAAAACACATTTGTTGTTATCAATGCTTTATTTATGCCCTCAACAATCTTTTTAAGAAATGGTATCATCAAGTCCATGACCATTGATCAGTGTTTTCAAGCAAAAGTGTGTTTTGTAACTACAATTTCCTTTAATATATGTTACTTTTTTAAACAGTGCACTTACTTGGGTATTTCTTTTATTACTATTATTTTATCCACCTAGAAACTAAAAAAAAAGAGAAATAGTAGATGAATAACAGCAAAATTTTACTTAGCTGTGTGTGTTTGTTTATCAAATCTTTTCAAATTTTCTTACCTACACAGAACATTTTATTCTCTTTTATTCTCTCATACAGAATTTTGTACCATATATTTGAAATACAATGGTATGAGGAGAAAGTTAAGCAGCACCTTCTAGTTAATCAAGAAGTTATTCCAAGTTGCTCTAAAGCTCTGATCTGAGAAATGTATGTGTCAGTATATTTTATTCCAGTTCATCTAAATGTAACAGTAGGATGATTTGACATAGTGAAGGATAAAATTATCTTAAAATTATCTTATTCACTCAGAATATTTATTTTGCTTGTTTCACTGTCTCAAACTTTAGGTTCTTTTACACCCAAAATGCCTGAAATAACATTGCACCAAAATACAATGTGAAACAATTGCATATGTTTAGTAGAATTTTAGTAGAATAATCGTACCACAGGAATCAACTTCCAAGCTCAAAGCATTTTTTTAATGAAAAATGAATAGACTGCTAGACTTATGTGTATTGGGTTTTTTCTGTGAGGGGTTTT
>NW_010192687.1:0-5016 GCF_000695765.1 Mesitornis unicolor | reverse complement strand
TCAGTTCTGTTTAGCTCAAACCAGGACAGGATGTCTTGGGTTTTTTTTCATAGATCAGGATGAACTAAGGCTATGAAAACTTTTTGAGGTTACTTCTGGCTTAAATACAGATCCCTTTATGTTTTCAGCATGGGGAGGAAAGTAAGTAGCTGAAGTACTGCATCTTTGCATCTCTCAGATAAATGGAGCTAAGAATGCAACATGTGGGGATGTTAGTGGTAGCTGACACAGGGCAGGAATGGAAGCAGAATTGCTGTGGAAGTACACAGCTTTTCTTAGAAGATGCCACTGGAGGTGTGGTGTCTGTCTGAGGGTGTGTGTTATGCCAAGACCTTAGACTACCCAAATATGAGAAATTCCTACTGGGAAGAGCAGCTTTCCTCCTCCCTCTCTAACTGGCTGAATGAAATGAAGAGAAAATAAAAATAAAACATGAAAACTTTTATTCAGGATTGGTGAACCTGTACTAAGAGGAGAAAAATATCTTTCTATACAGTGTTGTGGATTTGCCCTTCCTTAGAGCAATCCCTTAGACAACTGTTTTAAATAAAAAGCAGAAAACTGAAATTACAGATCAGGCTTTCAAATACTGAAATGCCATACTACTATGGAAAATATATCATAACTGGACAGCTGTTTAGCCCCTATTCTTCAGATGTCTATAAGGCTAAAAAAGAAAATAATCCATTAACACTTTGCGAATTTTCATAAAGATGAAAGGACCACTGTTTGAACTTGATGGTGATGGAGAACTAATTAACAAGGACGATGAAAAGATCCTAAACAGCCACACACACACATATACACATAGACATATGTTGATACATATATCTCAAGGTCCCCTTTGATATGAAATTAAAAATAGACTGTTAATATAGTTAGTTATTACGTGAGCACTTCAGGTACAAGAGTTATGACCTTTTTGCATGTAACAGGCTAAGTTCATTTTCAAGGTAATAGAAGCCCACCTTTTCATCCCTATTATACTTCACCATCATAATTAACAAAGTTTCATCATTGTCTTAATCTTCAGGAATTTGTTAGGGAATACAGAAGTGTTTGAAGCTCTAATTCATTCCTCAAAATACTCGCTTGGTCAGCTAAAACCAGCTAACAGATGCTGTGTATGCAGCTTATGCGAACTGCATGCTGTTGAACTCTAGATCTACTGCTTAACTTGTGGGCAGCAACAATATTTGGATGGTACTAAAAATCATTAGAAACTCTTATGAAAACATTAGTACAGTCTCTACATTTTCGAGCCATTGTTTGCTCTTTGAAAAATCTGTTCAGCGGGTCTAAGCCTTTCCCAGGGGCCTTTGGTTTCTTCTCTGCCTTGTGCAGAGGAGTACCAGCTACCTTCATTGCAATTTCCAGTCCATTACTTTTGAAGAGTAATGGCAATTACAGGGAGCATCAATAATGCCCTTGCTGTACTCTGGACCCTCACTCACAACATTTACTATTTTTTTCTTAAAGCCCTTTCTCATCTAGAGATTTAATTACCAAGCTACTTTGATTTTATGTTCTTAAGCTTCTAGTCTCTCCACTTGAAAAGTATAAGCTCTAATACAAACCTCCAGGACCTCATATTTATTACTGTTATTTTTAAGCCTGATAATATTTCAGAGATGAACACTTTTTCTGTGACTGAGATGCACTAAGCACTTACAAAATCAGCCTAGGCACCACCAAGATGCGCCGCTGCAGTGACTGGGTACGTGATCCAGAGGGAAAGGGCCGTTTTTTGCAGGATAAATAAAAGGCAGATGAGGACAGGCAACCACCAGCCCTGGTGCTTTGGGAGCACTCCAACAACAGCTTCATTTGTGCAGCTACACTAGAATTACCCTAACAATAGCGTATTCACCATGGATAACCACAGAGCGACAATATAAAGATGAAAGCATTGCCCTGTAGGAGCTGGTACAGACAAATCAAGCTGGTGGATCTGGCACTGTTAGGATCTACTGGCACGTCTCCCCACGCGGCATTGCTGTACATCAGTAACTCCGGCAGGGGAAGAGCTTTTACACCCACAGCTGGTCTGGACTTTTCTGATAAAAGGAAACACAAAAATGACAATTCATCCAAGAAGGAGTGTTTCAAAGCTGAATGCAATTTTGAATGCGTTCATAAAGCCTCCCGTGTCTTCACTCAGTCGTGTTTGTTCCTCCCAGACCCTGAAACAGGCAGACGTCTACAGGCAGGATGTGTTGTCGGAACCACACTTGCCTCAGAGTAACTTCAGAAAACTCTGCTTTCCAAGTAGGCAATAAACTGCCCAGATGGACTTCTGGAAGACTGAAAGGTCTGATAACCTCAGCTCCTGTCAATGCTCAGCCTATCTCCTGGTTTTTTGTCAGGGACCCCAGGCTAAACCTGAAACTTCTGGTGCTTGAAGTTCAGGCAATCCTGGCTCAATTTTTATTTCGAAGTGTTTTATACTAAATGTTTTTATTATTTTAAAACAGAACGAATAAAAATAATCCTGAATTATTTTCTTCCAGAAACTTTTATGTATCTTCTAGAAGTTCTTTCTTCAGCAAATGAAGAAATCTTTCTTCTATCTTTTTACTTCTCAAAATGAATTTTGAGACACTCAACCTCTTCATGGCTGTGGGTGCTATGAGAAATCTAGTTTTACTTTTGAAACCCCATGAACTCAACACTGCTACCTGAACTGCAAAGCTGTAAGATTTAGTGCTCCACCTCAAAGCACCTGCTTAAGGTGAAATTTTCAGGCATGTCTAGGTTGCCTATGACATTGTATTTTGTAATTGTTATTTTGAATCTTTGCAGAGTCAGCTTCAACAGTTGAGATTATACAGCTGCAAACATTTTATGATAGAAATGAACTAATAGCTACCTATTTGACACTTTTGCATCTGTACCTTGTCTTTCCTTAGCTTATGTGTTCTTAAACACAACATACTGTGTTGTGTACTGTATCAGGCTTCGCCAAATATATCAGTTATGATTAAAACTACTTGACATCACCCACAGTTTTATGGTAATTGCATCGATTATTTTACTAAATTTTAATCATTTTGGCTGAAATCTTCCCGGCTGGTTCTTTGCCTCAGGATATAATTGTATAAGAAGGGCCAGCCAAAGGAATACAGCTAATGAGGTTGGCGAACATACGTATTTTTTGTATAGTTAATGTAGTTTGGTAACACTTTTTCAGAGAAGCACTGATGCCTTGAAGGATGAAGTTGGAGTTGTGAGCCAGTGGGAGTGAAGATCAGTTGTCAGGAGAAAAGAAAATGCTGAGATCAAATGGGAGTTGGAGACAGAAGGGGTGGCAAAGGTGAGATGGGTGAAAGGCCAGCAAACAGCAGATTAAAACACATTCAGGTGAATAAATGAGAGATTGGAGTCGGCAACTGGTTATGGCTGATGGAGAAGATCTGGAGCAACATCATATGAGAGGGATTTGAGGCTGAGAGGGAAAATGGTTTGGGATGAGGGTGAGAGGTAGACTCAGACGGAGAGCCTTAGGAAAATACGCTATACAGGAGACATAATAGGGGGACAAGTCCCAAAGAGATGGGATAGCTTGGCAGTGAAAAGGACAAAGGAAAAGCCTTGCATCTGTCCCAGAAAGGTACTCTGTAAAATTACTTCAGCAGTGTTGCACCACCTCCTGTGATGTTCCAGTTAGATGGCAGCTATGTACTGGTACTGCCTATTTGTCAACAAAAGATATGGGTTTGTGAGCCTTAAAACTTCCTTTCCTGATACACAAATATAAAGATATGTGAAACCAGAAGCATAGACAGAATTTCTAGGTTTACAGTTTCATTTTTTACAAGCCTAAAAAAATGAATGAAGACCCATCTGAAAACATCCTGGTTACAAAGTCATGCATGGAGAAGTTAGAAACTATCGAAATTAAGGTTATTTATGCAATTGTATTCTACCTGCACAGCAAATACGTGCTGTGATGTAATCTTTGCATGTATACCTATATATTCTTTCTTTCTTTCTTTCTTTCTTTCTTTCTTTCTTTCTTTCTTTCTTTCTTTCTTTCTTTCTTTCTTTCTTTCTTTCTTTCTTTCTTTCTTTCTTTCTTTCTCCAAAAGGCTCTACCTTTTCTGGTTTATTATGTGAAGGAATATGGTCCCAAGAGGAGTCAAGATGCTATGGTGACAGAAGCTCGCGTCACTAACTAGTCCCCACTTATCCTGTTGTAAAAATATGAAGGCTTGCATGAATAAGGTAGAGGACACGACCAGTTACAATACTCATGCATATAAAAAGAGTTATGGGAGTAGTTGGAGTGTTTCAAACAATTGGACAGCTATATATTTCTAAGAAGAAAGAAATTTGGGGTTTTTTTTCAAATGTTTCTTTAAACAGGTATGCTGCACAAATTTGTTCAGCAGTATTGATTGATACTGATGAAAATTCCTTGCCACTCTGTAAATAAGGAAGGAGAAGGAAGGTTTCACAGAGTGTTGGTAGAGAAGAGGAGCCACTGAGAGGGGTTTGTGGGAAGAGAATTAACACATCAAAAATTGCTTATATCAAAACTGCAGTAGTTGCAAAGATGCTACAGCATAACTTACACCGTCTGGTGGTCAAAAAGGTGGAGTTTTGCTAAGGAATGTGAGATTTCTAGTAAGATCACTCATGTTTGGTCAGTTTTGGGGCAGTGTTTCAGTAGAAAGTGTGATTCTGAAGTACAATGGTCCCTCCATACTCTGCATGGCGTTTCAGGAAAAGCTTCCTTCGAATCATTAACTCATTAGTTTGCCTGAAGGTTAATGACCTGCACCTAAGTTTACATATGTCACTTACGTATGGGTTCTCACTGTACTAGCATTCCTTCTGAAATGAATGGAAATTGCTGTAAGTCAGTACCAAATCCAGGAGGGAAAGGAAAATTACCCCCAAATTAACCTAGAATGCAGAACTAGAAGTTCTAGAAGTTAGAGAAGAACTAAGTTAGAGAAGTTAGAGAAGTTAGAACTAGAAGCTAGAGAGCAGCGTAGGGGAAAGGGGCCTGGG
>NW_010192686.1:0-5712 GCF_000695765.1 Mesitornis unicolor | reverse complement strand
ATATATTAATAATAATAATAATATATTTAGTTTAATTTAAATTTAAAATTGAAACAAAAGGGAGGAAACAGAACTTTTGTATACATAATCTTTATTATTTACTAAAAAAATCTTACTAATTTAAGAAAACAAATTCTACTGAACAATTTCTCAAGTACTGGTACATTCTACTTTAAAAAGTTAATAGAATGATAAAAAGATATTTCATAAACATCAGTATTCATCCAACATGAGCATTAACTGCTTTAAACCTAGGTATTCATTCTCTGACTTTAGCTGCCGCCTCATAGGTAGACGTAACAAAAGACAAAAAAATTTAACTATTCATCAAAATGGAAAAAATTACTTAGATAGAGTTCAAATGCAAGTACTCTAAATATCTATTTACACACAATTTATTTTTATTAGTAAGAGTCACGATAAATGTTCAGTCTCATATGATCCTTTTCAGAAACTTCTCAGTATATCCCAGAATATGAAATCAGCTTTGGTAGTGTGTCAGTAAAACAGACGTATCTACAGATGTCCTAACAGCTCTGTTTGTTTACGTGTGTGTGTGTTCATGCATTATTTGTAATGAAATACCCAGAAAAACTCAGAAATAATTTTTCCCTACCATGACTGTAAAAATATTACCACCTGAAAGCTCAATTTACAGAGGTATTGTTTCTGGAAAGCACTATAGGTTTTTAGCCAGAAATTTTTACTGAATGATGTACAGTTATTAAATATCAAGTCAGTCAAAGTACCTTAAAATTAAGAGGCTTTACAGCAGCTATTTGAAGTTTCAGCCTATGGGGCAAGAGGGGGGAGCTATGGCCCCACAGCTTTCCACTAACATTCATGATATGACCTAAGTACATTTTTCAGTTTAAGCAAGATTTCAGTTAACAAAATGAGTTCAGTGAAGGACGACTCCTGCTTCAACAGTTTGACATTGCAGAATTGTCTTCTGTTTTGAAAGAGACTAGCCCCAACAGTGCTTCCTCATTCAGTACTACTAAGTTTCACTTTGGTGTTCTTCCTTTTAAATAGGTAGACAAGAACTAATTAGGAATACTTTTTTTCCAAAAGTCAAAATACATATACATCCAGATTCTAAAAAATAAAACAAATATTATATTGAAAAAATATACTATAAAATGCTTTAAAATATTATAAAATGGGGGTTTGCTGCTTGCAACTAAATACATTGAAGTACAAGATTTGCACTAATCTTGGGTTTTACCAAAAAAGCTTGCTTAGCTTGCATGACATGACTAAATAATCTTGGATTTCATAAGGAGTTCCAATAGCTACCAAAATGTGTGATTATTTCTCAATAAAGCTTCTTATGCAGAGTTGCCTATTGCATAGTATGTTCTCAATATAAAATATTTCCAGAGTGCCTTCCTGTTACTACCTTCCAAATTTATATTTTTGAAACTGGAGTAATACAGCAGCATTGTACTTATTTCAGATTACAACATACATCATGGTTCAATATTATCTTTTAGATTTATATTCTTTCATTATTTTGCCTCAAGAGACTTCCTTAAACATCTGAGATTTTAGATGGCACAAAACACATGACTCAATCCTACACTGTCAGTATGACAGTGGACTACTAAATCAGACACAGCAAAGGTAAAGCTGTCCACAAAATTTACATAACCCTGTAGGTTATATAAAGTAACATTTCCAACCATGGATATGATGCGTGCCTGAGGAGAAAGTAGTCTCCAAATCAATGGGTCTGTAAGATTTTCACAAAAGGCACTTGATCTGTTTGAATAGTTTTTACCTCCAACTTCCTTCAGAACTACCATTCAAAGCAGCAAAGCGCAGCCGCACAGTGACTGTCACAAAGGAGCTAATGAAGCAAGTGCTGCTTCAGACATCAGCCCTCACATTAACCTGATGACAAGAGCAATACAGAAGTGGCACGAGCTAGTAAGTGCTACCTCCCCAAGTCACACAATCCAAGCAGGGAAAAAATAGTCCTTCAGAGTTCTGCTCTACTTCACAAGCTTTTAAAAAAAACACAAACCACAAAACAAAATAAACAAATAAACAAAAACATCACATAAAAAGTCATAAGGCCATAATAAGAAATCAGAAAAAAAGGTTAAACAGAATATTTTTCCTGAAGTACACTTACAATGTTTCCTTCCAAAGTTACAGCATTTCCATACAACACGTTTTACGCTTCTACAAGCTCATCGAGTTTTTGCCATAGGGATTACAAAACTGATCAGATTAACACTGTGGTTTGAAAACTTACTTTTAGGATTGTTCATCATTCTTATACCATAAAAGACTTTTTTTTTTATTACAGTATTAAGAACCACCTGGTTGTGCCCATTTTATCCAACATAACAGAATCATCTTCTTTTTTGCTTCACTTGAAGTTACCAACCTTTACATGCAAACTTGTCTCTAATGAAGTAGCAAGAGCTTTGGGCCAAAGGGATCTTAGTTTATATTTATGCAAAATAAGGCTTTACATTCTAATTGTCATCTTCACAAAAATACTGCAATATAAAACACTACATAATTTCACAAGTGAAATTGAAGCATTTGTTACATTAATTTTTTCTGAACGAAAACAAGCTTTATTTTTCATTATATTTTGTTGGTTAATGTTGGTTAATGTTATCACATTATTTATTGTATTAATGTATATAATGCCATTTTAGAAAAATTCTGCGTAAAATAGCTCCAATAAAACAACACAGACCAATGACTTACCTAAGGCATACCTTTCCCTGTATCTACAAAAAGATACTAATATCCAGTATTAACACTGTTAACCAAGAACGTACAGGGAAACTATAACCCATGGATTTACACTGCCCCTTGTAACATGCACTGACATGTTAATTAAGCCGAGTGTACCATTTCATAGAGAACAAATGTCACGCCTTGGGATGACATACTAAGTACAACTAATTTTGTCAGGCAAGGCGCTGTGTAAAGACAGTTGTGAAAGACGGCAGGAGAATTTGATCTCTGCCTTGCTCAATGGCTCGAATAAATTATCTTCAAAAAATGAGCACTGTTAATTCAGGTGAAATTCTGAGCTAGAGAAAAAAGAGTGCTTGCTTCATGTTTGTTACCACTTGTATTCCAGGACTAATTTTATGAAAGCTATTCACTCACCTATTTATCTCCAATTTCTTGTTAACCTGCAAAAACTGTCACTAAAGTACTCAATAAAGTATTAAATGCATACTGTAAATTAACCCACAAAAAAAGTTAATGGAAAAACAGATTGATATCATGGAGATGCATATTTTATTTTTGTACCTTATATGAAATAATGCAGAAAAGAATGGGCAACTCATTTTTGTTTATTTATAAGCAATAGCTTATAAAGCCAAACATGTAAAATTACAGTAGAGTCAAGAGGACACGAGAGTGATTATCAACTGCATAGGCATGCAGTGTGTATGGCTAACTCCTGATGCGATTGAATAAGGAGGAAAGATATCTAGCCAGATACTACCGTTAGAGAGAAAGTGAACATGGAAGATGAGAAGCAAAGATGATATCATGCCTCTAAAAGAGAAAGTTGGAAATGATAACAAACATGCAAAGACCACAATACAGAAAACAGTACTATGAATGAAAATAATTATGCTCTTACTGCTTAACACAAAAGTAGCAGCAGTCAAATGTAAAGAAAATACCAGACAAATAAAAAGAAGAGTTTAGACAGATGCTGACATCTGGAAATAGGAATTTCCAAGGAATGAAATGAAGAGAAAAGGAGACAGGAAGAGAGGTATAAAAGTTATGAAGAAATAACAAACACTGGCAGCAGAATCAAACACAAAAGAAAATGTAATGGGCAGTTATAATTTGATTTGATGAGAAGGATCAACATTACACACCTAATAGCAATCAGGTCAAAAACATTTCTAAGAAAAATATGATAAATTGTGTATTCAAGCCTTCTTCAGATTAAATTTAGTTCTTATTCCAGATACATATATTTTTTTTGTAAGAACAAAACCAAAACCTACAATACAAACAGAGAATTAATTTCAAAGTCAGTGTGTATACTTTTTGAAAACTAAAGTCTGAACTGTTTCAGCCACTTCCACCACTGTCATCATATGCCTTTACTGCAAAAAATTATCATAATCTCTAAAGAAGAGACACTCAACAAAAGACTGCCCAGAAATAAATATCAAATGGATACATAAATTTCTAACTACCATGAACATAATAACTAGAAAATGGCAGCACCAGATGTGGTCATCTCATCAATAAATTCCCAAGTCTGCCACCAGAACTCTACCAACCCTGTTCCCCACTAGCACCTACAAGGCCTCTGGGAGAAGAGAGCAGAATAACCAGGAACAGGGTATTCCTCTGCTTGTAGATGTCATACTTCCCGTTGGAATTATTAGCAATGGCAGCAAGCTCTGCATCAGTACCTTTCATCTCTTTTTCTCTCAGACTCCAAAGTTTGAGATATTTTCAAAGGCATTAGTGAGAATTCAGATACTTATTTTCCAGTGCGGATTTCAGTTTTGATTGGCTTTTTTCTTTTATTTTAAATAAACAAATAAGGCTGAAAACTTCATATTTTACTTTTATACCTAGGTTTACAGTTGGACTTGATGATCTTAAGGGTCTTGGCCAACCTAAATGATTCTATGATTCTATTAAATATTAATAATCGGTCCCAATACTTAATAGTTAATCTGGAAAGGGAAAACAGAAGAATTCATACTTTATTTATATTTTTGTATCTTTACAATGTCTGAAATACAGTATGACTGCAGTAATATATTAAACTTGACTGCAAGTATTTCATCAGAACTCAATAAAATAATCAGGAAGCTTCTTAAATTCCTTTTCCCTTTAGTTAGTAACTAAATGAACTACTTTCAGAATTCTCATGTACTTCAGTATAGTAACCTGAATAGAAAGAAGGTCTTCACAGATTTGCTGTACCTGAAGGCCAGTTTATACAGAAGCTCTACAAACAAAATTTTAGCCCTTGAACCTCTCTTGGCTGTCACAGAAAGACAAAGCTGCTCTGTCACTTGAACTGGACTAATAGTTGCTTTTATGTTGTAACTTACTCCAAGTGTTTTGCCATGTTTGCTGACAATAAATCTCTGTCCTAAGGAGCAAGTGGTTTAGGAATATAGGGGTATTTAAAAGTCTATAAGGCATTCTTGCTACTAAACAGTTTAGTCCCATATGTTCCCTCTGTCTATGCATCCATTTGCTAGTCCACTCAACACATTTTCCACAGTATGGTTGTAAATCTGCAAAGCACAAAAAGAATAAGATTAATGAAGACATGAAATTTGCATTGATGTCAAGCTTTTGAACAGATGTCACAAAGTAATTAAAGTAGATTGAGGAAAACAAACAAGTCAGTGGCAGAATCTAGGGATCTACTCACATAATGTGCAGGTATTTCCCGTGTCATGATATGGTCTGTATGATTCAGTTTGTTAAATGTGTGGCGTATCAGAGTATTAGTAAATCTTAGGGAAAACAGTACAGAAGGTTAAATTACCATTATAGTATCTAAAAAAATTCAATAGGGTTGGAAATTTACTTAAAGAAAAAAATAAAATAAATATGTCTCAATTTGGGAGAAGGAAAAAAAAAGGTATAAAGAAGGAAAATAACCTATGAACTGTTAATCGCTAAGAGCAAATGTGTTTCTGTCATGGTTTGAACTAAATAGAACTAATTTTCTAT
>NW_010192685.1:77066-84419 GCF_000695765.1 Mesitornis unicolor | reverse complement strand
ATTCAAAATATATATATTATATATGTGTGTGTATCTCCATATATATTATTCACATATGAATGCATTTCATTCACCATAGACACTGAGAATCAATTTATTTTTAAGTGTGATATGCAACCAAACATTTTCTCAGATAAGCCAAGAATGCTTGGATAACTAGTACAGCATAGGGAACAATGTAGATCTCAATTCTCCTCCAAAATTAAACTTTGTGACTTCTAAAATATTTTTTTTTTTAGTATAGCCCAATCATGCTCCTTTTTCCTCCCAGGATCAAATGACAGATGCTTTTCATGAAAATACAAAAAATGTTTTCTTAAAATCTATTTCCCGTTTCTGTCGCTGGAATAAAAGCTTTTGCTAGTGGCAGACACATGCTTTGAAACTCAGCAGCTTTTTCAGGAGACTTCACATAAAGTCCATAGACTGGGCAGATACAAGGGACTTTTTGCACGATTGTCTGTAGATTCAAGACCTTTTGTTCCCTCATATTTAGTCTTTTTTATTTATTTTAAAATATAGGAAGTATACATTTTAATTTGTGTAGGACTTGTGGATGTAGTGTAGAGGGCTATTAGCTGTGCTGCAGCTGAGTTCTGTGATGGAGTACTCTTACCAGCCTACAGTCCCTGCTTGGGGATTGTCTCAGTTTATGGAGCAGCAGAAGGCACTGGAAATAGCTTGGAAGTAGAAAAGGAGGCCTGTGAGAACAGTTCATGAAGGGGAACACAGAGGTGACCATGGGCAAGGTCAGAGGGTGGAGCACTGGCAGAGAACAGGGACGAAACTCCTTCACTTAGAGCTTGGATTCGGTATTTGGCAGCAGATATTATTTTGGTTTAGGTTGAAGCTTCAGTTTTGAATTTTGTGCCATAAAAATCTTCTGAATTGTTGATTAAACTATTAGCAAATAAATCTACCCTCTTCAAAGCCAATGTTTATTACCACTCATAATGCATTTCTTTAGAAACGAAGTTTTGGTTTAGACATGTTTTACAAATATATCACCCGTTTTGATTGTAGCTGGTACTAATTTGTAACTACATAGCTAATGGTGAAACACAGCACTAGAACGTCTGGTGCTTGCAGAAAGCTACTTATATTTTAATGACAGGTCCATGAATGAATGCAGAGCATACTGTGTTACATTTCTGTAAATGTTTACAGAAATAGCTGTGTTTTGCAACAATCTGTCATGCAGATTCATATTTCGTGTTAGAAAATGTGCAAGAACTTAACTGAAAGCTTAGAGATTCCCCTTTTTAATTCCATTCCAGAATCATCAGAAATTTTCATCACTGTGCTTAGTTTAAGTGTAAAATGCAACACTTTTTATACTTCTACCCTGTGGAGGAAAATACACTGTAGGTCCTTGATGTCAATGTTCTGAGAGTCCAATATTTGCATTAGGAAATACTTCGTATCTCCTAGTGGGAGTAATGAAACTGGATTCCTGTGGTGTGAATAGATGCCATAGCTTTTATTGTGCTCCATTTTTCCATGTGTAATTGAACAGCTCTGTAGCAAGAGAACAAAGGTTAGATGTGTGCAAGTTTATCTGGGTACTAAGTTTCAATTAGAGAAAACCCCAATTCCTTCTGTTTTCTCCAGATTGTCTGAAGTTTGTATGCAAAGGACATGCTACTTTCCTCCTCCAACACTGCCCTGACATAGAGTTCATTTTTATTTTTAACCATCATTTTTTGGCCTCAAGTCCTAGATATCTGGGAAACTTACAGGTATCAAAAGGTGTAGTTAAAAGAATTTCAGGACCATCTCACAACGTAGTAAGAAAAAAAATTGTTGCAGCTAATACTTGCTTTTTTATGATCATTCAAGCTAATATACCACACAGCTGAAAATCTCCAGGGAGCAAATGAGCTGTGTCCTTTGCACAAAGAGATTTAGCAGATGCACTGTTACTTTTAAGGAGATGTTATTATTATATTAGGCTGCAAATGTTTTTGATGTCTCTGAAATAACCTTTGAAGAGCTCCAGCTTCCTGTGTGGTGATACGGTCAGTAGCACAATGTGGTCCAAGCAGCTCTGTGTTCAAATCATCTGTCTCTAATACTTGTCCTTGCCAAATAGGGAGGTTGGATTGATTTGATTTTGAGCTCGGTTACATTTATCTATCTGATTTTGAGTTGGGTTTGATTTATCTCTTGAAACCTGATTTATCTGTCTGTTATGACATTTCTGTATAACCTAGTATGTGAATGTTCTTTATTTTAAAGACAAGCAAACTATGGAGAAAATTATGGAGGCCAGCAGCTGTGAACTTTTCACCAAAACCGGGTTAAAGGCAGCACAAATATAAGCGCCAATGAAGGAACAGATCAGGTTACAACTAGGTACAGTACCTGAACTTCAGCAAGGCAGTTCTGCATTTACTGATGTGGAGAGGTCGACTATGTGTCCCACAAGTCTTTCTGGCGCAAGTACAGTAAGTTCAGACACCCTTCATTTCTCTCTCTGAAAGCAGCAGCCCTCTGCATTTCAGTGTTAAGGTGTGGGCAGGTGGTTCCCCATCCTGGGGATCAGCCCTGGCCGTGTCCTCCCGCCACGCTGTGAGACACCCTCTCCTCTGGCCCCAGAGGGATGGGGCTGCCTCACGGAGACTGGGTCAACCTTGAGCCTCCACAGCCCTGCTCCCAACAGTGAACCGTGTCCCAGACCTCTTCACTGCTCTCACATGTTCTGGATACAGCAGTCAGAATATCAAGGAAAAAAGATGCCCAGGGAACAGTAAGGTAGTAACTCTGCCAAGTTACTTCTGTGTTGAAGGTACATCTGAAGAGATTGGCTTTTCCCTTCTTCCAGCCATACTTGGGTCAAGAGATCAGCGCAAATGTGCAGGACATGTTACAGTTGGTTCCTAATCTGAGCTGCATATGAATTTCCTTGAAGCCAGGGAAACAAAAATTCTTTTTCATGTTCTCACTTAAGGCAATGAAACTTTTAAACACACGGTATTTTATGTTTATGTTTTTGTCAGGTCCTTCCTATTTTGATTTCAGGAGAGTGACAGCACTGGTTTGATTACAGTATTGCTTTTGGTAGAAGCAATTAGATGTGGTAAGATGTGGTTCAGATGCACTGAACCTTTCAGTGATATTCTGTGCATTTTTCATAGCGAAGAGTAATAGAGAAGTTTTATGTATGCTTTCCAGGCATAGTTTTCAAGGCTTTTGAGAGACATTGCTGCTTCCATTCTGCTTGGAAACTGAGGCAGAGAGATGTGATGTGTGTTGTTAAGGGTGTCAGGAAAAGCTGAGTCAAACCAGCTGAGTCCTCTGACTCCCAATCCAGCACCCCTTGGAGCAGAGCCCTTTGCCACCCCAGCACCGCTACGCTGGAGACCAGCGATGAAACTCTTTGTTTGAAGTGGAGCACTCCAGGCCCTGTGGGATTTGCACACTAATCCTTTGTGTGACAGCACTCGCATCTCAGGCTTACAAACATGAGGGTGCTGAGTGTGTTATAAGTGTTTGGATAGATAAAAAGAAAATAAACTGTTAAAATGGCTCGATTTTTTAACTTGTAAGAAAGTCTCAACAAGACAAGATATTAGAAGTGCTAAGAACAGCTCTGAAAGGATGTCAAGATAGTGCTACTATCAACATGAGCGTTTGTGGTGATCCTTCAAAAAAAGAAAAAAAAAAAGCTGAGAAAAAATTTTTATTCATTCTGTCCCCTGGGGACGCACTGACTAGTGATGACTTGTCTGGCTCAGCTATGTGTGGTCTAATTCACTTTATTGCCAACATCAGTCAGCACTCATTAGAAGTAAACTTCAGCACTTAGTTCACATTCAGTAAATAGGTTTATTAGTTTAGGTGAAATACTCTTAAGTCCTCAGCCTCACCCAGATGTCACAGTGATCTGGGTGTAACAAGGAGGGAAACTATTCATAAATCCTTCTATTATTTTAGTGTCGCAAAAATCAAGTTCAGTTTTATAAATTACGGGTTTGACTCTTCTTCCACGGAGTCTCTGCTGTTACAGCCCCAAGATTTGCTCATTTTCTCTAGCTGCAAGTTTACTTTCAGTTCAGAAAATTACTCAATCATGTGATGACAACTGTCTAATGCAAACCGAAATGTAGATTTGAATCTAAGTTTTTAAAAATCCTTCCTTACTAGAATTAATAAAATTAATTATTTTACAGCATATAGATGATCTATTAGTGATGACAAAGTACTTCAACACAAAGGTTTATTGATTGTGTTAAAAACACATTGCACTCATTACGCATTGAATGCATTTCTACTTGAGCTACAAGTTTGTTTCAGCAAGCAGTTTTTAACCGCTTCAAAATCCCAATAGGCTAACATTAAAGAAAACAAAAAGGACAAAAGTTGTCTTTTCTTGTAGAGATGATTTTATATAATGCTAGGAAATTTGGTGCCATCCAACAGTGTACCCAAATATAAAATCATAAATAGTTACTCAGTGCAATAAATAAAGGATTATTTTTCTTATTGAATTTTGAATTTGCTTTATTGGTATAAATTTGGTGATTGGCATTACTTTCACATTTGTTCTTCTCTTCTCCATACTTTTCTTTAAAAGAAGTATCCAACAATGTCTTGCAATCAGTGAGCTTGTAGCAGCGTTACAGAACCGCAGCCGCAAACACAGCAGGTGATGTGGTAGTTAGCTGAAAAACGTTTTCATGTTAATTACATAGGAGCTAGGCTGTGCATGAGGCTTTTAAAATTATTTGTAAAAATCAACAACAAGCCACCCAAAAAAATCCCATACATAGTATGCTTGGAAGCAGGTTTGCTTGGAAATAGATTCTTGTGTTAGTGCTAGTATAGCTGTTAATGACCCCAGGGCCTCCTCTGAAATCGAAAGGACACAAAGCCACTGTCAGGATCTTGGGAGGCACTGGGACTTCCAGTGGATCTCCTGCTTTTTTGGAGCTGCTGACAAACAGACAGTGAACATGTGCATTTTTTCTTTGCTTGTGTATATATGAATATGTGCTGTGAGTTTTAAGCATATGGAACTGTTGACTCATTGTTTGGTGATCTTGTATATGAAAAAGGTATGGAAGGCAATAAGGCCTTTCTTCAGTTCATGGTCTGAAGTAAATCATGTCTATCAAGGTGTAGATTTTGAATTATTTTCTTGTCACTGAAAACTGTAATTATTTAGGCAATTTGAAACATGGAAACCTATGGAAGAGTATAATGCTTGCGTGTAGTGTAGCTCCATAAATATATTGAACTACTGTCCTCTCTCTTCCTGTCATCTCTTTTAGCTGTTTCTGAACTTTAACAATCTGACTTGAATTTAAGTTAGCTTAATTACTTATAGAATACAGCAATAGTCAGAGTACACATAATACCAACAGAGCTTCAAGGAACTTGTTAAAGAATGTAAATTTAATTTGAGCATACATAAAATGGTAGCCTAGACCCAGGTATGGCAGCAGCTTCGTTATCGAATAAAAATCAGTGATGTAAAGTCCTCATATACTTCATCCCAGGAATCTGACAGCCGTTTACTCTGCAGGATTTGATAGTATGAGAGCAAGTGAAAAGATGAGATTCCAATTATGGTAGTTTTCATTTAAATTGGCATCTTTTATAAACCTCATGCTCCTATTAAAACAGGTGAATGGAAATTATCAGGTCCATATCACATAAATTATTAAAGTGCTTTTATGTTATAAACAGACAATAGAAAACATCACTTTTACAGTTTCAGTATGATTTAAATCTATTTAATGACTAGTTTGCAGGCTTTCATTTCAGAATTTAATGTGGGTATAACAAATATGGTGAAGCATCTTGTTAATACCTTTTCAGGTTAACCTATTGGTAGAGTGGTCAAGGAAAATGTGTCTGTCTTTGTGGCAAAAACAGAACCTTAAGCCCAGAAAGCTATGAATAAGTTGAATTTCTTAACATATGTGCATGGACTTTTGTCAATGTGGAGAGGATGGAAGGATTTTCATTAACATAAAGCTATTTTAGTTTCTGAAGGGCTCAGTGATCCAAATCCTCTCAGTATTCATCTACTTTTCATTATTTACATCTAGATCTAGGTCATGTTGTGTGTCTACAGCCTTCACGTTTCTAATGTTTTGTGACCTTTAGCAGTGTGTTAAACCATGTGTTTTTGCAGATGGGAATCTGGGACTAGAGAAAGTAAAAGCTTGTTAATACTACGGGGGCAATCAGTGTGTTTCTGTTCCCAGATTTGTAAATACTGAGAAGAGGTTTGTTACCTCAGGTGCTGGGTTATGCGGCTCTACTGATTTCAGACCTGCAATGGAATCCCCATGTCGCTGGTACCGCTCCATGGGGATGTACTAACTAGATTGTTATCTGCAGGAGGCAGATACACCCTCAGTGGCCCATGCAAGGTGTAGAGGATATTTATAGTGGAGCTGGAATGACATTTAGATGATGCCGCAATGGACTGATATACTCAGTGGATGATAATCCTGCATGATCCATTTATAATGTTGCTGATTTTTTTGCAAACTTGCAGTCAAAGTAATGAAACAAGAGTAAATTAACCTGACTGAGTCCTGGTAATTTCATTTTGGAACTGATATGTATATGCTTATTGATTGAAATAGTTTTGAAGAACTTGCCATTTCTTGGAAGCACCAAGAGGTTAGTCTGTCTTGGTGTCACTGATGATGTCAAATCATCTTGTGAATACTGGTAAATTCCATAGCGTGCACATCCAACTGTGTCTGTGAACAACGGCATCAAACATACAGGTCACGTCATAGTATGTTTCTTTACAAGGTACAAGTACTACATAATAGATTAAATGCTGACATGTTTGGTCAAGGAAAGAATTTTTATATTGCTGTTTCAAAACCAAATACTTAAAGCAACTTGAAGCCTAAAATGGCTGCTTGCTAAATCACTCCAGTAATGTGCCTAACTTTTTGCAGAGAACAGAGGTCACAATTAAGAATAGGATGGAGCTGCCAATAGTGGTTTTTTTATTGTTTAGATAGGCCAAAGGCTTAGTGTTTGAGACACTGTTGAGAAGGACAGCGTTAAGAGTTTCTCCATGAATCAGAAGATGAGAACTTAATTGTCAGTCTCCCAAGTATGACAATTAGCCTGTGTGTGCCACCAGAGTATATACTGTGAGTGTCAGTGATAATACCCTTTCCTTCTCAATTTTGTTTGGAAGGCAGTTGTTGGTATTGTTAGTTAATACAACATTTGTGACATTCAAACGCAATTTTGTTGAAGCTACTTAATGTTTCATGTCAAATAAAGAAATGGTCCACAAGCTTTTTGAAGTCGATCGTTTTTGCAGAAGAAGCTGTTTTCAGCTGTCTTCAGAGAAGTGCAGATCAATGAGCT
>NW_010192685.1:76268-77035 GCF_000695765.1 Mesitornis unicolor | reverse complement strand
AAGGAAAAGAGAAACACACTATTCAGTGCTTAGCTTAACCAGACATAGGTAAATAAAATCCTGCACTGCAACCTTGTTTTTGAATTGAGGGAGGACGGGAAGATTATGCCTCAGATTTGCTTTGGTTATGAAACAGTAAATTCCTCACTATTTCACCTTGCTTCCCTCCATTCTCTTGGAGCAAATATTTGAAAGTGGAAGAGGATGACAGATCTTTTAGTCATCAGTTAAGTCTGTGCACGTTAGGCCAGTACGTAGAAATGAAATGGTTCTTCTGACTTGTCACTTGCATATTTGAGAGATGGTCAGTATCTTGGGAACCTTCCTTGTGTGACTGATGCTTGACAGACAGGTTTAGAGAGAAGTGTGGCCCAAAGGATGCTATATTCTTGTCTTAGTTGCCCACGAAGCTGAAGTACTAAGTGAGGGTGAGCCTAGCCTGTAGTTATGGATATGTGCTCTGCAGAAGAAACAGATGGGAACTGACTGTGCTCCAGATAGGTAATGCTATGAAGTGTTGAAAAGTAGTGGTTTTACTCTTTCCATCTGTAACTCTCAGTAATTATGTATTTGTTATTCTTAAACACTTCTCAGATGTTTTCTATTATTTTATTCTAAATGAGAATAAATATAACATATACTTGAGATTGATAGGAAGAACAGTTCCATCCCTGTTCATGGTTAGAGATCATACAGGAATAGGCATACATAACAGCATATATATTATTGTAAAATAATTGCATATTCTGTTCTCTGTCAATATTCAG
>NW_010192685.1:37857-76237 GCF_000695765.1 Mesitornis unicolor | reverse complement strand
GGAAAGACAGTTTCTCTAGTGTTTCTTCTGTCTACCCTAACACTGAGCAGATGGCTTTTAGCGTGATTTGTCAAAAGACATCCGAAAAAATATGGTTGATATTTAGTTGTATACCATACATGGATGTTTATTCCCTTTTTGACAAATGATATTTACAGTGGATAGCAAAGCAGTGTACGTAGGCAGTAATTATGGAATCATCTGAAAGAAATGATCAGTGGTGCTGTTAGGAACCAGTAATGGAAGGACTTGTAGAAAGTGCCAACAAGCTTTCATGCAACAACTACACAGCTTGCAAGATACTCTAGTTGTGAACCATCAGATAGATACTGCATTTCTTTAAAAGTCCTGATAATTTTACTGATTATTTCCAGCTGTTTCTCTTAATCCAGATGCATAAACATATGAAGTTTTTGAGAAATGAGACTGAAGGTATCTGATCCAGTCCCCAACCTTGTATACTCTGAGTCATTCTTCCTTCCTTACTAGTAGGATTAGATGTAATGGAGCCCTCGAGATAGGTGATAGCAGCATGCTGTCCTAGTGTGACCTAGATGCCTCTTGGTAATCCGGATGTTCTCTCTCAGTTTCCTGTCTCGTGGGTACAGTGGTGGAAGATCTTCAGCCCAGATATTTCTCAATGTTGGTAAAGGAGGGCAATTTGGTTTCTACTACTGCCCATGGTATATTCTCTCAGATTAGCACAAGTTCTGTTCCAAATGCTCTTTTTCCGATATGTGTTAAGCTATTCCTTTTGATAGAAATGTCTGCTGTTGCTTATACAAAGGGGTTCTGTGGCGTTTAGCTTCAAACAGTGGCTCTCCTAAGCTCTTTATCACCTTTTCCTGGTTCTGTGTCTCCTTTTCTTGTTGCATTTCCCTGTGACAGAAAAATCTTGATCACTCTGTAGTGCCATAAATGAAAACTGGTGCAAATGGATGTCAACGCAAGTAAGTGCTAGGGCTTGTTTGTTTATTTGTTTTGTATTTGAGAATAAGCAGGGTACTTCTCACAATTGCCTAAATGTTAAAAAACTTCAACTAACAGCAACAGGACTTAATGATGGTTTTTGGGTGCAATGTAACATAAATAATTGTAAAAAAAAAACAAACCACAACTTGGTAGAATATCAATGAACAAACATAAGGGAGAACAGCTTCCAAAGGTATACAGAGGAGTGAGAAAAACAGGATGGGAGGGGGTTGTAAGATTTGGAAAACAGATTTCATGAGATGCCCCTTCTGTGGGCATGGTTCATGTGACAGTGTCTGATAAACACACAGGACATTTCTCATGATGACCTACCTTCATCCTCTTAAAGTGCAATTTCTGGTTTCATTGATGGGGACCAGGAAATGTAGCAGTAATAACGACTGCAGGCAAAACTTTTTTCTCTTGTCAGTGCTCAGATTGCTTGTCTTTTGCCTTGCCATACAAGTGAAAAAGATTTTCTCCAGTGTATCTACCCTACTTTGAAAACCTCTTCAACAGCTTGAACTTAATAGATAACATAGTGTACATTCTTGTAGTTTGCAAACATTGAACGTTTGTATTTCACATGTTGATGCTTTTATGAATACTTTCTCTCCCTTAACACCTAATCTTTTCCTGTACCGTCTGTCAACAGAAGAATGTAATCTTCTGTTAGAAAAATCTGTTGAAAATTCCTATTGTATTTGTTTATGTGTGTGCGAATGTGTATAAAACAGTGCATTTTAAATAGAAGTCATTACGAAACAAGAATTCTTTGTTTTCTTTCATTTTGTTTGGTCAAGTGAAAAAGAACATCTGTACCATCATCCTCACTGCAATTTTCCACCCTGGCAATTACCCACATGAGCAAGGATCATGTGCTGTTTTAGAGAGCGGGGTGTAATTGTGCAGGATTTCTGTTAATCGGGGTAATTTAGTGGAAAAACTCTGATTAGACTAAGCTTGCCAGAAGGTAGTAAGGGACACATTAGATGGCTTACCTGTAATTTAGATTTCTTTTAAGCTAGGTGCAAATTGATGTTGTTGTGTACATAAAAAGACATTAGAAAAAGATATATTATTCATACTTACTGCTTCCTGATGGAAGCCAAAACTTTTGTAATGAATAATGTATTTTCCCTAAAGCAAATATGTCCAATATTTCTAAAATGTCAGATATATTTAAATATTTAAAAATTAGTTGAATTTTTGCTTCATTTAGCAATATACTGTTAAAATACATTCAGCATTGTGAGTTCTTTCAAAAATGCATTATCCAGTTAGCAATTGAATAAAATATTTATCTGATATGCTGACATAAAGACACAAAATCATTGCGGTATAATTCTTTTTATAGAGGTCATAAAGTGAGGTCAAACTCAAATTTCCATTCATTCATAGCCACAGAACAAGGTTACTAGAAGGTCACCTCTTCAGAATAAATAGAGCAGCAGTTACAAAAGAAAACAGTGAAAGCTGCTTAGTTGAGATTTTAGCTTTAAGTGGTTATTCTTTGTGCAACTGCAGAGAGTTACAGATGTTGAGTCATACTATTTTGTGCATTGCAAGCTGGAGTAAAGAATCTCATCTGAGTGTCATTACAGTCACTGTGAGGGTTAGTGCTTGGAAGGGTACTGCTAGGGCCTGATCCACCCTATTAGGTGCTCTGTCATTCATTTTCCAAGGCCTTTGAGACAAGTATGTCTGAAGCATCAGTTGCAAAACTCGTTACTTGTGAAGCTAGAGATATTCCCACTATTAAAAGGTCTGAATCCACTTTCAAAAATCTTGTAGCTGACTGTGATGTATGTGCCATTCAGCCACTATAAACTGATTGGGGAATGGGGCTGTCCTGACTTTGGTAAAACTTCTAAGTGCGAAGTTTCAAAGCCTCTGAAGAGGGTTGGAAAATGAGCCAATACCTGAAATCAAGCACAGGTGCGATCAGAAGTAATAACTGAAGTGCAAAAAAGTACAAAAGAAGAACACAGCACACAGACCTCTCCTTCATCTTCACTAGTGCTCTCCTGCAGGGGGTTAAGGAAAATCTGACTTTTTGGGGCTGTTCCATCTGTCTGTTGAAATTTGCTCTTCCCTTAAAATCCTATTTTCACAGAAGTCAAGCAAAAATGCTTCTTCCAGAAGGTAAAGATAGAGGACGGAAAAGACCTGAAGTGGACACCATCGGTTGTTCATTTAGCCTCAGTATGTATCAGGTCGTATTTTCAGCAGTGGCAATTTACTCTGTCCATCTGTCTTTCCTTCCCTCAGACTCCCTCTGTGCTGAATGCTGCCTGTGCTCAGAAGGTTTTTTGTTTTATTTTTACTTGGTAGTGGTATTTTGAATGACAACTTTCCATACTTTGGACTGTGTGCATCTTTTCCAGGTAAATTATGTAGTCAGTCATGTTGTGCTGTGTGCCCTTTGACTACCTTAACATTTTAGTATTTTACTGTTCCTACTGCAGTCACTCTATACTGCAATAAAAGACTACAAATCACAAGGCAGTCAAGAGTAGCGTACTGTCCTTAGTTAAATTTGTATCTGAAAATTCTGCTGACATTACCTAATGTATAATTCAATTTAGGAAGCATGTCTGTTGTGGACCCTGACTTCCAGGGGCTCTGTATTTCCTTTCTTCTCCAATACCATTCTCTATTGTTATTACAGTGCTTAGGGACCTGATTTTCAGCAATGCCCCTCAGCCAGAGCTTCAGTAGTTCAGTGATGAATAGGTCTGAAAATCAGGCTCCTTGTGTGCGTTCTGTTAAGCATTGGCCTTCTGTAAAAGCCATGAGGGTGTCTTCCCCAGCCAGTCTTGCAGAAGTGCCTTAGAAACCGATTTTGCTGAAGTAATGGACTGTTCAAAATCCAGTATGATTTCTATAATCTAAAGATACATAGGGATGCATGTGCTTCTTGCTGGGTCACTTTATTCCTGCTGTTGTGAAAAACAGTGATAAACCTTTTGTTTTCCCACTTTCAAGGAAAGCTTTCATATTATAGTTGCTTAGTGGAGCACCAGTATTTCCACTGCACTCCTCCTAATGACATTTAGGTCTTTTCCCTGACTACCATGATTTAATTTATTACTAGTATGTATGCATGCATGAATAGTTCAGATTTCATTTCTTAGATAGTAATTTACACTTCAGGCATTTAATTTCATTTGCTGTTGTGTTGTATGTTTTATAGTTTCTGTCTGGCTTTTCCCTCAACAGAATGCTGCCAGCATGAAATAATTGGTATGGGAAAAGGCTGCGCACATGGATTAGGTATAAAGGGACTTAATTGATTAGCTTTGCAAGAGATCCAAGCTTCACTTGGTGTACGTTTGCCCCAGTTCAGCCAGTGATACCACATTTTTTTATGGATGGCTCAGCACATCACAAAAATGCCTTCTCTTTTCTCATGAGAGTGGATACTCACCCTTCTTGGATACAGACCTACTAAAACTGTTTGTTTTTTTTAATTTTTGAAATAGATGACAAACGCAAAGTTTTCCAAGTTTTGAAGTTTGGATGATTTTTTCTTTAATTCCTTTATACCAAAGGCACTGTTTTTTTTTCTATTCATATCTGTACATTTTTTATTGCAAGACAGTTGAATGCCTAATTGAATTAGAACTGCTACAGGGTTGCTTAACAGCACTGCTTTAACTTTTCAATGTAGCCTCTTCTGTACAGAATTTACTATATAATATTCAACATTCACTTTGCATTGTATGAAAAATTTGGATGACGGCCATATATAAGATCTTCAGTAATTGGTCACTGACAGATTAAAGGAAAGTAAAAAGTGGTTTTTGTGGTTAATAAAAATTATGAAGACACTTCTAAAATGATTGTTTCATAAAACTGCCTAAAGGGAAAGTTCTGCAGAACATTTCTGCAGAAGCTTTTCAAATCAAAGAAGATTTTTTTTCAATTGAGACTTGTCCAGTGATTCACATAGTATTTTTTTTTCCTTTTTGCTTCAACGTAATGCTCAAGAAGAGAGTTACGAATGTAAATAAATACAAATCAATAGGAACACTGTTTTGTTATTTCACTGGGAATTTCTGAACCATTTGAGAGCCAACTTGCTACAAGTTGGGCAGACGTTTAAGTTTAACCTTGATCTTAAGCCACCTAGGTTGGCTTACATTCTATCAGCAAGGGATTTAAATTTACTCGAACACATTTTAATTGGCATTTCTGCAACATGTACTCACAGATGCTGAATTCATTGAGAAATCCTGACTGCCATCTGTTTAACTCTGTTTCCTCTTTATCAAAGTATAATAAAATAAGGCCAGATCCTTCTGGCTTGCTAATGTATTTATCTTTCAGAATACAGTATTTTAATTACCACATCAATAATGTGTTATTTTGTGCTAGATATTAATTTCTGTGTTTAATTGAAACTAACCTTGTTTTCTTTGCTCTTTTTCATAGCTTTTTCCTCAAAAACATTTCAATCAAATATTTTGGGCCAAACTTTTACACCTGACATAAAATGTCTTAAAAAGTACTGAATGATGGCTTCAATGTTTGTTGAACTTTGGTGCTACTAACATTGACTCACATGAAAATATAATTAAATTTACTAAGTAACATCCAGCCCATCTCTGAAGAGTGTCTGCCTTTAAAAACATGATTGATTGTTCATGATTGATCATGTTGCCTAAAGTAAACATGTATAAATTCTAAACACATTTTATTTTATGATACAGTAGGATCATGTGAAGCTGGGTCTTCTTGCTGCATACTAGGCCTTAGGGACTTCGGTTTCAACTGCTGCTTTGTGGTGACGATCCGACATGGGCCCTGGTGTATAATCACAGGTGACATGAGGCAGTGCTCAGTGCAACTGGTATAATTGTACTTCCCCACTCTCATGTAAGAAAGTAGTAGAGAAGGTAACTCCCATTCTATAAAAATTGTGATTGTTAGTGTTATTCAAGGGTTTGGATTTTTTGTGGTGGTGTATTTTTGGTTTTGGATTTGTTTTTTTTTTACCTGAACACTATACTTGTACTTAAACAAGACTGAAGATCTTGTCCCTGTTTTCAACATTTATGGGGAAAACTGACAGGTCTTTCATTTACTGAAGAAAACTTTTAACTTTTAAGCATATCTTAAACTCATTGTTGCTCCAGAAACATTGGAACATGCTTAAGCACTTTTCTAATTTGGATTTCAGTACTTCTCTCTTATTTTTGTGTTGGTGGAAATCATGGAACTGATTTAAGGTGCAAATTTTCAATTTACATTCTTACAGTAGAAGTTGTTTAATGTAGTAAGACTTATTAATTTTTTTGTTTGTTTAGGTCATATCTGTACTTATGCACATCCCACTCTCTTCGTAATTTTTTTAGCACTGTTTCTTCTTGCATACAAAAGAAGATTGCAATATGCCAACTCCACTCATTTTCGAAGATCCACGTCTAGTGTTACTGTTAATGTTATTTAACTATGTATGTATGTACACTGCTAAGGAGGACTCCAGTAAATTGCTATGGTAAATTCCTGTGAGGTAGAAAATTATTTCCTAGAGCTGAGAGGTTTTGAAAAGATGAAGTAATCTCAAGGAAAAAAACAAACTTGCTTGTTGGTTCATCAGTGTTTTGACTTGCAAAAATATTATCACTAGGCTTTTAAAACTTAAAAACTCAATTTCTAAGTGGATAAACATTGTCAAATAATTGAGTAGCTGTCCACTTTTTGCCCTGGAATTGTAAAGGATATTTACAGTATGTGGCTTGGGTTCCTAGGTAGGAATGGTTGACAGCCTTAAATATGAATGTCTGATGAAAACGAAAACATATCTACCTTCTTTATGGTGAAATTTTCTGATTAGTTCCTCTGTTGCATTTCCATGTTTTTTCTGTGTTATCTTAAATCAACTTGTAGAGTGATTTGGACTTGTATTATAGGAGAATATAAAACTTGTAGAGGGAGATCTCAATGTAAAATAAATAGTGAGTACAGTGAGTTAATATGATGAAAGATATATAGTAAATCTAACCATGAAATTACATGCCTTCTTCATATCTATATTCTTTTTTTTCCTCATTCTCTCTCTTTTGTTTTTCTTCTCTTCTCCCAAGGTTTTCTTTGCAGCATAACCTGGGTGATATTTGAATGTATTTGTTAAGGTTATAAAGATAATTTGTGAAATTTTTCTGTTTTACCTGTGCAAGATACTCATTTTGATAGTGTGTTTGCAGTGGTGTCTTCGTGTAAAGCTTGTTACAACAGTGCCTCAGCTTTCATCATTTCTCTATGGTGGGTTCTATTAAAATAATAGTAATTCCTTTGCATAATATGCAATTAGCCTTGCTAGATGATATTGGATCGAGAGATTCAGTTTCAAAGGAGAGGTTAAGACACCATGAATATCTCTTTTCTTTGAAGTAAGCTGTTGAGACTTCATCTCGAGACAAAAGGGTATGGGCTTCTAGGGCAGTGAGAGCTAAAAGAAGAATGCCCATCTCAAATACGGGCAAATCAGATTGTTTCCATCTCTCTGCAAATAATGCCCTGTAAAATACTGAAGCTTCAAAGAGCTGAAGAGTTAATCAGATAGATGTTGATGGATAGAGGAGGTTCAGTGTCCAATCACACCAGAGGAAAAGAAAAAAACAATCCCTTCTGAAAAACAAGTGTTAAATAAAATATATGTGCATGTAATAGGATTTCCGTGATATTTATTTCTTTACTTGTTATCAACGCTGGTAAGCTAAGTGTATTCCCACTTGGAGCATATCTTTTTAATTATCCATCTGTTTTTCCCTTACCTTTTATTATTCTGTCTGAATTGGTGGTTCTGTGTGCTTCAAATGCTATGTAGATTAATTTCTGTTTTGGAAGTCTTAAATTATTTATACTGTTTGGGAATAATGTGCATTTCCATTGTTTACAACTCTGGTGTTTCTGATTATGTAGCATCAGTCTTGTTTTGCTGAGAGTGTCCTCTGTTGATTAACTCTCTAGATAGTTTGGTAATGGCCTATATCCAAATGATGTATACACAAGTCCCAGTTGTTTCCATGAACCTTGCAGAATTTAGTGAGGTATTTGTTACTGGTCTATTTAAATGAATATGTATAGAGTTACCACTTTGCTCTTCAAAAAATTTTCCTCTGAGAGATCAGATAGTTTTGTCTGTTGTACAGTTTTACGTGCTAAAATAACAAAGGCTACCTAAGCATTATTCATACTGATTTACAGTGGAAGCAGAGGTTTGACACAGAAATGGGAATAAATTCGAGTGGCACTACTTCCTTCTGTTTACTGGTAAAAGCACTCACTTTTCTGTTCTTTTTCCAGCTTAGTATGTCATTCTCATGGGTTCCCTTTTTAGACTAGAGGCATTGATTCAATGGATTTGTGGGTGTATAATACTATTACACTATGTCTTTAGTAAGGAAACAGCAGATATACT
The DNA here is from genome assembly GCF_000695765.1 of Mesitornis unicolor. Taxonomy (NCBI): domain Eukaryota; kingdom Metazoa; phylum Chordata; class Aves; order Mesitornithiformes; family Mesitornithidae; genus Mesitornis; species Mesitornis unicolor. Next base: position 67,836 of record NW_010192685.1, on the reverse strand, counting down.
CCTTCCCCCTAGCAAATACAAAATATATTAGTATATTTTAACATTTAGCTGTAGTGTACGTGAATTATGTTTTTGGTGCATGTAATACACTATGTATTTCAGTTCTGAGTATCTCATTTCTGTAAAACAAACAAGAAATATAGCACTGAAAACCAAGTACTTACATGCACCTTACAGTTTGTATAAACATTAGAAGTGTCTACTATTTAAAAGCATTTTCTACATAAAGTAACTGTCGTGCCTCAGTCTGAAAGCTCAGGAAAGCTTCTGAGTAATCATTTGTCATGGTAAGCTACTGAAAGCTGCCAAGCAATTTCATTCAAACATGCAAGCGACAACAAAGCACTTTCTTTAGCAAAGATAATGTCTCTTTTTGTTTTAGATACTCATATATAAATTAATATGGTGACTTTGAAGATTAATATTAGCTGTTTGGCGTTTTCTTGTTTTCTGACAAGAGAAGGCTTCTGTAACCTTTCCCTTAGCCCTCTTGCTCATGGTGGGCTTTGTACTCACTGGCCAAAATCTAATAAATGCATGCATACACTGAAAGAAAACCTGAAATGTGAACTTAAAACTTACATGTCTTTTTGGTCTCCTGGCCAGTCAAACAGTATGTAAATATTGACAGTAGGAATTCAACTCCTCTTATCCCATAGTAATTTAGTGGAAATGTGGGAGGAAAGGCATGGTGGTGTTGGGAGAACTGGTAGACAAGCCATAGTGTGGTAGCTAAAAGAAATGGCCAGAGGAAAATATAAGATTAGTGGATATTAATAAGAAGATTTTGTCTACAGCAAGTAGTTGGAGGCAGCGTAACCCAATAGAAGTGTTTGAGTTTGGTTTTTGAAGAGAAGCAAGAGAAAGCAAAATTTTTCATTTCTTTATCATACCTTGTGTATTTACTAGAGGCTCACATAAATATGCAGACCAGGAACCTAACAAATTAATTGAAATTCTGACATGCCTCATACAGCCTCTCTGTACTAGGTAGGGTGGGAAAACCAAAGTTGGAATCTTTCCTGATTTTAGACTGCTGAAGCCAATGTTGTTTCTCACTAAAGACACAAACAGTAATGAGAAATAGTAAATAACCTCTACAGTGCCATTCACCAGTAAGATTTAAAGTGTTTAATGATGAAAGTAAGCAGCATCAAACCGGCTGGAGTTTTTGTTTGCTAGAAAGTCCTAGAACAGTAAAAATGTATTAAATGTGTTCTCACAGCGTATCAGTAAAACAAGTGTAAGGGTTTTCGCAATTCAGATAGTGTTTTGAGGTTGACTTTTTTCCCTAAACTCAGTTGTTTCTGAGAGAATTATTAGAAATTACCAGCAGCTTTTGTCTTGCAAATTCACTGCTTTCTCAGTATCCTGTTGAACAAAATTAGTCGCAATGTGTATTTGCTTATTAAAACTGCCCTGAAAATGTATAATTTTCATTTGTATGTATCTATTGATAATCTAGATCAAGTCTCATAATGTTTTCAAGCTTACTTTTTGTGCTTAAACATATAGAAAAGAAGCAATTCTCTCTGAACTGACTTGAAAATTTAACTATATTCAGAGTTCATAGAGAAATAAAGGAATCCCAGTCTCATACAATGCCACATTTTCTTTTTGTCTCTGGAACAATTCTTATTGAAAATCTAAAAGTCTTGTGGTTTACCAGCGAATTAACCTATATGGGCTGCTTAGGACTGATATTAATGGAGATTATAGGTCTTTGTAGGTGACCTCACATGGCACCTCACAGTTCAGGCTTGTAATGGCAAGGTAAATCAAGAATAGCTATTTCTTCTGATGGTACCTCACCTCTTATAGAATCACGAAAAAGTGTGGTCTCTTGAATTTTGTCCAAACTTAACTTTCATGATTGGGAGTTACAGATAGCAAAAACTGGGGGAAGAAAGCCAACAGTCAAATTGATGATTTTACAAGTTACCACTTCTTTACCACCATTGCTTCCTGGGAAGTTTTTAAGAAGTTGCACTGTACTGCAGTTTCTCACAGAGTGTAAAACAAAGGTGAAAGCAACATTTCCACCGAATGCACTCACTGCCTTGATCCTTTTAGACTGTCACAGCCATTTCTGTTAGGTTGGTTTGTTTTGTCTGGAATGCATTTATAAGTTCCTATTTCAAACAGCCTAAGCTAATGTTACAGTTACCCACTTTCCCTTTTCTTGGTAGTGAGTGCAGATGCATTGCCTCACATGCCGCAAAACCCCTACCAGCCTGTGGTGCCTCACAGCCTGACGAAGTTGGGCAGTGATGGATGCCAGCATCTCTGTCGTAGCCCTTATTAAAGATGCTATCTTTAGCCACAACACTGAAGTTATGCAACTTAGTGCTCTGTGTGTATCAAAGTATTAATGAAAACAGAGGGCTGAAAACAATGAATGCGACTCAGTATAAAAGGAAGCATTTAATCAAAATTAAAATCTTCAATAATGAAATCTGACTGGCTTTATGTGCATTTGTGTTCATGCTGAGCATCACCCTCTGTTTCCTTTTGTTAATTCTGCATCAGACTTCTGGCTGCTGTATTACCACGTGGGGCGATCCAAAACTTAGTGCACTCCTTCCTGCCAGCAATAAGACAGACTCTGCTAACAGGCAGTGTTTCTCTGATTTTTACTCAGTAGCACTTATTGCACTTTAAATACTAACATATTGATCAATTGGCATGGTGCCTTTGAATATCTCATAGGGATTGAAGCCAGAGTAAGAGTCCAAATGCAGAAGTACTTTTTGGCATGATTTTATTGTCTTTTGCTATTTATGATAGTGTATAAATCTCCAAGAGATGCAATTCAGAGTTCCAGCTTGGTGACTCTGGTAATGTCCATTTGCTTACAATACCATTTTTCATTGTCGTAGCCATTAACTTTGCTTTTTTGTAATGCTCTAGGTAGAATTTTACAGTATTTGAAGCCTTTGGTTGCCTAAATGAAGGTCTAGTTTTGTAAATTTTAAAGACCTCTGTCTAAAGATTTTTCAAATTCTAAGTAATAAAAAAATATTGTGCTGTGCCTCTTTATACTGAGAGAGCTGAATGATTCATACCTTAGTATGTGCCTGAAATAGAACAAATGTTTGCCAGTACTGTTTGGGATCTAACTCAAAGCAGTTAATTGAATCAGATGAAGAATATATTTCTCTATGACCTCTGTATAAAACTGTCTGCCATTTTAGCCTGAGGTGATTTCCTGGAATATTTTCTAAAACCAGCAAAAGTAGTTTGAAAAGTATATGATATTTGGCATAGATGTGATTTTTAAAAAGTTTGCCTGTTTCCACTATGGCAATCTGTTGTCAATTTACATATTGAAGGTTTTAGGAGGTAAAGAAATAAGTTAACATTACCATTATGTATTCATGCATTTGGACATGCAGATTACAACTAAGGAGACATAATCTATCTAACTAAGGTATACCCTGCTGTATAGCAGTCCGGAGAGGTGGGAAAAGACGGTGGAGTTCTGTAGTCTGTAGCTCCTTTCAACAGAATCATATTGTATGTAATAACAACAGAACAATACAACAGAAGAAAAGTGTATATAACAGTTCAGCTACATTTTTGAGCAGTGTGGCTTTGCTATGCTGTCTGGTGCCGACAAATGCTGTTCTTAGCTCTGCTGTTATTTAGGATTAGCCACTCAGCCGTATGAAGTGCCTGCATCTTGCACCTTCTGACTGATGTTTCGGGCTTGACCTCAGATGTAATGGTGGAATATCATTTTCCAGAATGTTAAAGGAGAAAAGACTTAGCTGTTTGAGTGTGACAATGACACTGTATATTCTCTGATATTTAAATGTCATTTTTTCCACTACTTTAACAGTGTAATGGGGATTTTTTTTAATGGAAATAGGATCCTTTCAAAAAATGTTGATGGTAGTGGTACAGTTATAACATGCTTAAATTTGAATGCTGAGCAAAAGGACACGGCTAAAATTGTTGCCTTGAGGCAGGGCCTTAGCAAAACTGTAGCATCACACATATGCAGATTTAGGGCTATGCTGCAGAAACATTGTTATTGCAGGCATCTGAATCTTTAGTTCTATGAAAATGTCTCCTCTGGTAAGTTTTTGGCTTCTTCAGAGTGAAAGGATGATTACAAGTGACTGTCCAAGCATCAGCCTTTTAAGTCTTGCCCATACTACAGAAACACTGCAGCCACAGTTTCGTTGACAAGCTCCTGGAATATTTACGTCTTCTCTTTTAACAACACAAGTTACAACAAATAAGGTTCCTTCAGGTTTGTCCTAGTGAGGGATTTTCCAGTTTAGAAACTATGGGAAGAGAGCCAGTTTTTCCACATCTCAAGTCAATGTAGCTTGCTGTCTGGCAGCAACACTTTTCAATCCCTTGTAATCTGGCTCCATTTGCCAGTGATATATATCCCAGCTTTAATCTTGCATTGAAGACTGGTAAATGTCTACTGTCCCTGCTGCCTGTATTCTGTCCATTATTTTTCTCCCTGGAGTCTTGAGTTACACTGGCATTTCTGGGTTGGTTTGTGTCTTCTTTCTTAAAGAGAATGTAATTTTACTTGTCAAGTAAGACTAGATAAATAGTTAAGACAAACACTGACATTTTGGTGAAGTGTCTTCTCAACTTTTCTCTTTCATTGTTTGGTACTTGTATCTCTGTTGTCATTTCAGATGCCTCTTTATGTTTTAACTGGATGGCAAAGACAAGGTCTCGTTGCAGCATCTTAATCTGATTTTTCTTTTCTGTTATAATCTGCATTGAAGAAAGCTAGTGCAGCTAACAGTTCATTGCAAACTGGACATCAGGACCTTGACCTGGAATGTGCAGAAGAAAACCCTTTATTTACAGAATACACCCAAATTTTTGGATTTAACTATGTAAACCCTTCTTTGCATGGGGAAGACTAATTTGAGATCTCGCAAAGACACAAGTCTTCTTTGAGCTCTGTTTAAAACCCCTTGATTTGTGTCCTTAAGTCTGGAAATCAGCTGTGTAAGTCACACTAAAAACATTGTCTGAAATGAAGAACGATTCCAAATAACCCCAAAACCCTAAAATAAAATGTACAATAAAATAATAATAATTTTAATTTAAAAAGCAAATAACCGTAAGTATTTAGGACAGTATTGCAGTACCAATGAATCCACTCTTCCAGGAGGTAAATTCTGACTTACAGATAGTAAATGCCTTGTCCCAGGCCATAATATGTGGAAGATGTTGAGGGGGATCACGTTTTGTACACAGTCAATCAAATTAATAATTAGGTCCATTCTCCTTATCTATTTCCACTTTTAAATCAATGTAAGGGACACTCTCAGAGTCGCATGCCTGAGGCATCACAGATCCTTCGGGGTTTAATTAGGATTCCCAGTGCTGCAGCATGCTCTCTTAGACCTGTCAGTTATCCTTCTCTCAGGAGTTAAAATTACTCTTTATATGACGTATAAGATTTGGTCATTTAATTCATCACCTAATTCATTTACACTTTTCTTTCCATGCATGGAAATACTGTTATGGGGTGACAGCTATGTTGCCCAGTACCATTCCCGGCAATACTTAGAGCCCAAATCTTCAACTAGTGAAATAAAATCAGACTGGTTGTTAGTGGCTTCCATAAATTTTTGTAATTATTGTCAGTAACTTTCAGCCAGTGTTTTTTACCGAAGGCTTTTTTGGAACCTGCTCCTTAAGCATGCATTTATTTATATTAACAATTCTAAGTTTCTCAATGGCTGAATGAAAAATAATGAATAACGATAAATACATTTATTTTACTGTCTTTATATGGATTCAGTATGTTTATTGCCAAGTGACTCATTGTTTAATTGCTTTTGAAGCATGGCATATTGCTTGATTCAAGCATATCTCTTGTATTTGTCATTAGCACCTTTTAAAAGATGTCATCCAGTGAATGTAGCACTAGTTGATTTCTTTCTACATTAATGGTTTAGAAGTGTGCAGGTGTTACATTTGCTAGAATGTATTACATAGTATAACAAGGAATGACAATTTTTTTTAGAGGAGGAAACTATTGACCTTCAGTAGATATTAAGATCTCAGTTTGGAGGTGCTGTATAAAAAGCAATCAATCAAAAACATTATTCTTTGGAGAGAATACATTTTGAAACAACTTAAAGGTTACAGTCATTGAGGGGGTACATTTCGTTAACGTTTCGGAAACGTGATCTAATTTCACTGCTGCTATTTCATACATTTAACTGCACCTTATAGTGCATCTCTTTGCATGGAGCAGTATCCTATATCTGGAAACCGATACAATGGGAATTGTAAAGCTGTAATCAGGGACATACAGTGTCGTAGGAGGGCGGGCTCTGGGAGAGAGTTAAACTGTTAGGCCATGTGTCTGGCGTTCAGTACTTTTGAAGCTCAGAGAAGGCTGAAAGAAGATTAGAGATCTAGACACTGAACCGATTATCACCTGCTTGCCCGTAGAATGCTCTTTAGTCTGACTGAGAAAGGTGGTGTGAGATCCAGTGGCTGAGGTCAAAGTGCTTCAAGGTAGGAATCAGATGAGAACTGAAAATGATGAAAGTGAGGGGCTCCTGGGCAGGATGGATGCCGGATGAAATTAGTACCTACCTGTTGGAGGCTTTATGAAAGTGTAGACTTATATTGAAACGTTCAATACCATATTGCTGAACTTGGTCACTGCATAAAATTATTGCCTGTATTATGTGAGTGATCTTAGATAATCGTAACAGTAATTGCTGACTATAGCCCTACTCTTTCGGTTCCATTTTAATGACTAAGTACTGTAGTTAATGCCAGTGTTAAACTGGTTTTTACATCAAAATAAATATTTTTTTTTTCAGGGAACTAGTTTTTGTTTTAAATTCACATGACTGCATGGAACTTTTAGGGCATTGTATTCAGAAAATAATAGTTCTTATTTATAAAAAGTCGAGTTTTTGGTCAGCCGCTAACATTCTGAAAGAGCTTAATAAGTTCTAAATAGATTTTTGTTAATGCCCATATTGTCTTAGATCATGTGTGGTTTTTATTCTTTTTGAACTTAATTAGGTGCATGCACATATTAAAAATGGTATTCTGACATCTGTATAAATTTCATGCCAGAAAAATCTTAAAACAAGGTACTATAGTTCTGGCTGATGCTTAAGTTAGTTGTAATTAAAATTAAGCACCTGGTTTGAATCACTGTTCCAACCGACGAGTGTCTTACAGTATATTTGAATGCCAAAAATGTCTGCTGTGTGCCTATATGTTTAAATTACAAGTTCAGTAGGTAGTGGGAAAAAGAGATCATTGCTGGTCATAAATTATAGGAACTGTTCTGCTTTTGAATAACAACTCAGTCTTGATTATGGATATGGATTATCTTTGATTATGGATTAATGGGATTAGAACATTTATATAATCTCCTGAATCACATTTGTCATTTTTCTATTCTTAAAGCATTTTACAGCAAGTATACATTGTTGTTGTTTTGCTCCTCATATTGGATGGAAACTTTCTTTGTAATACAGTTGTTTTGTTAGGGAGAGAGAAGAGAAACATTGAAATACTTGTTATAAATTGACAAGAATTAAAGTAATAGAATTGGTGGGTATTAAAAAATTTAAATATTTTACATGTATTTTATATAACAAAACTAACCAAAAGGCAGGGCCTTTAGTAGGGTTGTATTTCTCAGCTTTGACATATAGTTTGATGTCAGCATATTTTTTGTTTTCTGGGAGGAAACTTGTTCATTAGTTGAGGTCTGGTTGTTTTATAAAGCAATGTGAGGAATGAGCATTTCTTCTATTTATTTCACTTCTCCCCATTTTTGAGGCACGTGCTACAATACAAAGAAACATTTAAATCATCTTCATGCTGAAAGAATGGAAATTGTTGGGAGCTCTTTGGTTGTCTAATTGTGTGACACTGTGGCTCACCAATGTCTCTCCAACATGTAGCCTTGCAAAATAGCGTGCTTTGTCTGGGGCAATGCGGGAAAGTTAGCGGGAAGCAAGTCAAGATGATCTCTTTTAGAAGAATTGAAGTGGATTAAGATTGTCTTAATCTGATTGTGAACTGCACCCCAAACGTCTTCATTTCCCTTTCTTCTTTTGTTCTCTGGGTGATCGTAGCTGTAATACCTTTGTTGATTAGGGAGCCTGAGAATATTCCGGTGTACTGCTTTGAACTGATCTAGCGTGAAGTGTCTAGCCAGTCTGTCTAGAGTAGATTTCTAATCAATATTTCTGGGAGATTTTCTTATTTCCAGTTCTTAAATGATACCCTCTGTTAAGGCATGATATCCACAACATACGATGGTAATGAGTGTGTTCCTTACAAATTCTGTATTTTCACTTATTTACTAAAGCTTTCTGGTTGGTTTCTTTTTTTCTTGTGTTTTGATATGCTTTTCTTTATGGTCTTGAAACTAGATCACAGTTATTTAATGGTAAACTCTAACAATATTATTTCTTAAATATCTGCAGTGTGTATATGCCAAAAAACTCTGCCTATCTACCTCCCATTTCATCCAGTAATGAATCCCTACTCTTTTTTCATAGTAACCAACAAAGAACTTGAGAAAAAAACACCAGGTGCTGCATTTTGAAAAGTGCTGTTTACAGTTTAGACAAAAAAATACTGTCTCTATTTATGTTGTTTGCCAATGAAAAATTATCCTCTAGTGACTGCTAGTTCCTTTCTGTTCTGGGAAATATTGTCTGGGGAAAGTGCAATTGCTTTATTGATCGAATACTGCATGATTTTAAATAGTTGTAAAAGAAGCTGACTTTTAAAGTGGAGTTAAAAGAGTTGCTCCTGAACCTGATTAGTACAGCAAGCATAGCATCAAAATGTTTTCAGCACAAACACAAGAGCTTGGAGTTCACAGGGCAAGATCATGGAGTTGTCCTAACTATGCAATGACAATAATTATGATCATTATTCATTGTATTTTAGAAAATATTAGAGCACAATGTTAGAAAAACTTACCCACGGTATGCCGGAAATGTAGGAGGAAGAGGTGGGTTTATATCTCTGAAGATTCTATGATGAATTTGTTTTTAAAAAGAAAAAAGGTGAGCATCGTCTTAATTTAGCTGTTTTAGTTGCATTTACATACATGTAGAAGGGGGTGCATGTAGTGAAGTTTGACCCTGTGGTGACTGAAAGCACATGCTCTACTGGATTGCAAAGTATGCTTCTAATATATCTTCGGAAGGAAATGTATTCTCAATTTACAGTGAGCCTTGACTAGGAAGTACAGAAAAGAAAAAAGTATTTATTTTTTTTCTCAGAAAGGGAAGAAATTTTTAAATTTCTAACTTTATTGCCAGGGCCTGAGGCAAAAAATACCCAGAGCATGTATCTACTTTACAGCTGCAAAAATAATTACATGACTACTATCTATGGAGTAATCTCTTACAGATTACATTTTGTTAGCATTTCATTGTGTGATGTTAGAGCCAAAACAATTCATACTAAATGGAGAAAAAAATACTTGTTCTGATGTATCTATGGCCTGGACCTTTGATGTCCTCCTAAGGACATTCACATTCTATTATGGATAGGTTAATTTGTGAAAGGTCTTGTTTTACAAACAAGGTGTACTATGCTTGTAAAGCTGATCTGAGACTAAGAACTGTAGAAATTACTGAAGTAATTTGTTTTTATTATGCAAGTACTGGACTTCTTTGTTGCTTCAGAGGTGCTAAAAGCCATCTGAGGTGCTATCTGATAGGCTTTCCTCTTAGATACACAAGGTCTTGGAGACTTGAAAAGCACTTATGGTTTATTGAGATCACTTCACTTGATTTTTTTTTTTAACTTAAGAGCACTTCTCTTTATATATCTCTTAGTTTGTCCGAGTGATACAATCTTCAGCAGTAATAGGAGCCTTCTTACTGATGGTCAAAACACCCCTTTTATTGTGTGACAATAGAACTGTGGTGTAGCAAATAAACTTTTATGCACTTTCATGTACTGTTGGCACTAGGAACTGCATATATGGGGTTTTTTTGTAACTTGGTGTAACTTCTGTTTCTCCTTCTTTTCTGTTCTTTAGTTTGGAGAAGTGGAAAGAAAAAAAAAAAAGGAAGTAATAATATGACTGGTGGCTCCAAGCCAGATCAAGTCTCTATTAAAGTAAATTGAGAAGATTATTTTACTTCAGCAGAAACAGTTTCAGCCCAGCCACTTACACTACATTATTTACTGTATCTGGATGGCTTGAGGGCTACTTGGGAACACAAGAAGTTGCATCATGCCTTATTCAGCATAGACTGAATAAGTATATGTAAGGTTTTCAGTGTATATGAGTAGTATTTTAATGCTCCCATAACCATAATAATTTCATGAGTCCAGCTTCGATGCATCAGTATTTAGAGGAATGTAGTAAGGAAGCTGTATGAGAATGCAGGTAAAAAGTAAGATAAGTCTTGTTGAAAGTAGAAGGCAGGCTAAAGGATTGATCTTTTACTTTTGTGAATGACTAAGAATGACATCGTTCCCCATCTAAGAACAAACAAGAGGCATGTTTTCTCAGGTTTTTGTACACCCAACAATAGGTGTATTTTTGTCTGTTTATTTTTTTTTTTAATAAACTTTCTAGACTAAGTCTGTGTGAGAGACCTAATTCATCCAAGAGAACATATTCATTCAACAGCATCTCATTGCTGTAGACTAGATTACTTCCAGGGGTCAATTCCAACCATAAATTATTCTATAATTTCTTCATTGAGTCCTATCATTCTTTTGTATTAGTTTGTATTGTTAAAGTGATAGAGACATTTTGTCCTTAATTGTCCTATTTCGGTGCATCAATATCTCCTGATTCCAGGGCATCCAGGAAGCTCAATAATTAAACTGAAATATTTGGAATGTGAGTGCTTCAGTAGGGAAGGGGATTGGTAAATTCAGATTATGTGAAATCTGCAACATACTTCAGTCTTGTTGGTACACAGATGTTCTTTGGTGCATCCAGAAATTGTATCCTCTTTCTAGAACAGTGGTAAAATGTTCTATATCTATTGCTTTGGTTCCAGTCTACATTTCTGTATCAATCTGGAGCTTTGCCTGTTGTGTATTATGTTATATTGAGCCAAGCTGGACACATATGCCTGTGACTGTAGCCACTGAGTGGTTAAGATACCAGAATGGAAAGTAGATGTACTTGAGAAGAAAAAATAGAAGACAGACCTACTGGTCATTGACAGAGCCAATAATCCTCAAAAAAAAAATCCTCCCTCCCTTCATTTTATTATATAGCATTGCAGAAAGTGGGTTTGAGAAAGGTATATCCCTCTGTCCCAAAGTAGATGACCCATTTTCCGTCAGACCATTTAAAAAGGTCTTAAAAGCATGAAAGACCTTACAGAGAGGAATGAATGGTTTGGTGGCGGTGCTGTGCCTGCCAATCTGTAAGCACACTCACATTCCTTAGCATCTAACAGTAAATCACACCTCACTTTGAAGCAGCATTAACAACCAAGCCACTATTCAGTAGCAGATGTCCATATATCTGTGGTCCGTGGCTCAGGGGATATATTTCTTGCTGCAGATTCTTGGCACTATTTACTGTTGACACAAGGTTGTTGCAGGTAGCAAGAGTGACAGATAGCTTTGTCAAAATCCTGAGAGTTCTTTGGTTGTAATGTACTTTTGCATCACTGTATCCTTTGTTCAGTCTGGATGGAGTAAGAATGTTATATTTGTTATCGTTTGAGTTATTTATATTTAGATTAAAACTAATGCCACTTACTTGACAAGACTTAGGAATGCAATTATTCTGTTAAACTGTGTCCCTGTGTAGTGGTTTGCCAAGCACAGTATGACGTGTCTACTCTCCCAAAAAGAAAAATAATCACACAGCTATTGATAAAATTCATAGTGGGTGATTGGAGGGAACTAGAGTTTCCTAGGCCTGGGCTTGGCCAAATGGTGAGGAAGAACGAATTCTAGTAATGAAGCCTCAAAAAAAATGTTTCCTTCTGTGAAAAGGTAGTAATATTGACTTCAAAGGATATGGTCCTGGCTCAGGCTAAGGGGTGACTCCCATAGATTAGGAAAGAATTTTGTTGTTGTTGTTGAAAAAGACATAAGCCAAATTGCAAAGATGAGTTTGGCTAAAGCTTCACAAATTTTTGGCTTCTTATAATGCCATCAAAGAACTAGGAAGTTTAGCTGGTTTGTTCATCTTGCCATAAATTCAGGGATAGGTGCAATCCGTACAGCCAGTGGCCAATCTTTAACCAAAAACCTTTGAGTTATTGGCAGGTTGACCTTCTGTCACAGGAAAAGAGAGGCAGAAAGCCATCTCTGCTGTGCTTCTCCCCAGGTGACGTTCTTGCTGAGCTAGAAGACACTGTGCCTTCTTCAGCTGTTGTAGAAATCCTGTGCTCACATGCTAGGCAGGCATTGTGCCAGTGCTACCAGTGAGGCAGCTCTTCTCTGCAGACTGTCCTGTCTGTGTCAGCCTTTCACCTCTGTCAGCGTTAGTCACTTGGCTTGTATATTGGAAGTTAAATATGAGTTGTATATGGGTTTTCTCTCGCCCTGTGGAGATACCAGATATCATCATGAATATTAATATAAAGTATAGGGACCATTAAATGTCAGAACAAAACACTTTGCTGTGGTATTGATGTACTGTTGGGTAACTTTTCACTTCATTTTCTTTATTCTTCAGTTCTACGGGATGACTTCCGACAAAATCCATCAGATGTAATGGTGGCCGTGGGTGAACCCGCAGTGATGGAATGTCAGCCCCCAAGAGGTCACCCAGAACCCACTATATCATGGAAAAAAGATGGGACCCCTCTAGATGACAAAGATGAAAGAATTACAGTAAGTATAAAAAGTTTTTCAAACAATGCAGAAATCAACTAATCATAAATTACTAGTCTCTTGAGCATGTGGGCATCCAGCCATGCTGTACTTTCTAGGATCTGTCCTTGCCTTGCCTCAGAGGCACAGCTAGTTTGTTTTTAGCTTGGAATGCATCCTCTGGTCTCATACTGCTTCATTGCAGGGTATGCATTTGTTTGTTAAAGAGGACCATGCAAAACATATGTTCTTCTCTTCCTCAGAGAAATTAGAACCTTGTGGAAATGCAAGTCATTATATTTGTCACTGTCCTATAATTTTCCTGCCTTTTATGCACCTACATATTTCTGCAACCTATAATATCTTCCTCCTTTGGTTGGAAAGAGGAACTCCTAGTAGTCTAGGTGAGGCCACCCTCTGTAATTCTGTTGAAAACAGTCCGTGTAGAAAAGTTGTGTGTTGTATTAGGAAGGATAAGAAGGCTTTTGGGATATAGTCACATTTTATTAGAGAGATGATGGCTTATCATGCCCTCTCTATCTGTAGCTTGCTGAATACAATGTGTGATTATTCAAGAGTATGGATAAAGCAGCTTCTCAAATCAGAAAAGTATCCTTCTTTTAATTTTTGACATGTGAAACAATAAGCTATTGAGCCAAAATGGCTCGAAGAAATGGCAGTGAAAAATGGAGTTTAAAAATCATTTATATGCTGCCAACATGGTGATACAAAACATCTTTCCATGTGGTGCAAAACTGTATAATCTGAAAGCACATACAGTACAGAATCCTGATGGTACTAGGAGGATTACCAGAGTAAAACAAGATCAGAGACACATACAATTTATATAGCTCAATTGTATGCTGAAATGAGGGAAATTTTTAATGGAAGAACACTTAAACCCCAGCAACCTAAGGAAAAAATTACCATTTTTGTTTGAGATTTAAATTGCCTGTTGTTCCGTTTGTTTTTTACAAACAAGACAAAGCTTAGGCATTCTTGAGTTGTGGCATATGCATACATTTAAATTTTTAAGTACCCTACAAACCTATACTGATTGCTAGCTATTAACTCAGTTCCTCCAATCATACTTGCTAAGAACTTGCAATTTCCTTTTCAAATATCCTTCCCACTGTGACAAGTCAATTGACCTGAGATAAAGAGAAGATTCCCGTGCCTTTTTTTGTTTTTTTTTTCTCCTTCAGGAAATGCTTTCTAAACTTGCATTTTCTATTGCTATGGTTTATTCTCTTGAAAGATTTTCAGGTGTTGCCTATTAAGTACATTTCTTTTGTTATACATGAAAACTGCTCTTCGCCCAGCTGCCAGAACAAAGATGTACCCTGAACTAAAGCAGTTCTCACTGATTGGCAGTGCTACCTGTATTTCTTAAAACTGTACTTATGATGGAATAAAGCTCTCATTTAGGTTTCCTTTTCGGGTGATTGTATCAGATACCTACATAGTGTTTTTTTCACTGTGACATCTGGTGGAGTCATCTTGCATTATCAGTTTCTGCTTCCAAAAACAAACAAATGAAAATGAGTTTTGATGTAGGTGTAGATATATACCATTTTCATGCACCCAAATGAGTGTTTGTTTTCAGAGGTGTAAATGAACATAGCTTAACTGCATTCATTTACATCCTATTTGCCTGGCATTGTCTTAAACAGCACTATTAGTATTGTGGCTGCTTTCTCACACAGGCAAGAGACCGAAGCTACATTGTAATGCAGATTTGCATCAACTTACAGCTGTAGCAGAATCTTGCCAAGTGGATAAATATACATTCAGATGTACATCTTAACAGCTTTGCAGTAACCATCTGTATTATCTTGCTAGTAGCTGGGAGGTGAGGAGAGTTTGGGACCTGGTGTCAACAAGGTGCCTAAAGAGAGAAGTGCAAAAAATATGAATTTTGAAACCTGACTTAGAATGATTTCATTTCTGTTAACTTATCTCCTTTAGGTCATTTCCATTTCAGTTTAGCAACAGGAACATAAAGAATTAAAAGAGTACAACAGCTGAAATAAGGATGAGGTTCTTGGATTTTAAGTGATAGATTTAATTTTTACATTAACTTACCTTTTTTTAAAAAAAAAGTTTTTCATTGAAGTGCATATATTAAAATGAACATCTACATTCATTTGATGGCAAAATTATCATTGACTCAGTGAGATTTCAGGTTTAAAGGGGTTACCTTCCTCTTTTTAAATCATGAAATTACCAGACCAGAAAATGTCAAACTATATGTGTTAGTGTTCAACATTTATATGATACCAGTGGGCATTTAATCAATGAAAATACTTTAGTGGCTCCACTTCTGAAGCATTTTCAGTCATTTTCATTCTTAAAGGCTTGTTGATACTTGACTCATTGCCTTTTTAAGAGTTCTGTAAGTGTCAAAGGCTGTTTAAAGCATTTCATATCAATGCTTTCCTTTCTGACCAGATTTAAATAAACAATAAGACTGTACTTTTTTGGAATTTGGGATGATGCTTGACACCTCTTCTTTGATTCATATCTATACTTTATTCAAAAAGATATTTCCATGAAACATTCTTATTTATCATATGTGGAGGCTTTTTTTTCTCATCTGCACTGGTGATGATGATCTTTGAGTCAGCAGAACTGGGCTTTACAGAACTAGTAATAACGGTGCCAGAGAAATGGAGGTGGTAGCTTGGTTTCTGAATGAGTTTGAAGAAAAATATGCAGAAGAATAGATGTTAAATAAGATCCAAGTTAAGGCACAACTTCTTCTGGAATGCAGTAAAAAGAAAACGTTATTTTGTCCTGGTAGGGTTAAGGAAATTGGTATGTTTATGTAGGTGAGATAATAAAAATCAAAGTAGTCTTTGCATATTTTTGGTCCATTTGTAGGACAAATAAATGTGCTTTGAAGAGAAATAAATTTATATGTCTTTCAGGTTATAAACAGTAGTGAATGGAAAAAATAAGAAATTAAAGTAAGGATATGGGCACAGCTATCTGTGATGGGAATTATAGAAACAGACATTTTTCTTTGAGAACAGCTCTCTCTCAGTACTGCTCAGTTTGAGCACAAGTGAGATTCGGTTTAGGCTCTTCAGTGTACGCATGTCCACTGGATGCATCTGATGAAGAGTCATCATCAAAACATTTTTTCTCTCTGCTTTTGAATATGATGTCTGTAGACAGTTTTCTCAGTGCATTGGAGCTAAACATGATTTTTCTCAGTGTACTCTTTACATCACAGCATGAAAGCACGTGCTTAATGTGGCTAATCCCTCTCCATGTATTACAAATGAAGTGGGAATGACAGTCTTGCATGTGAAGCAAATGCTTATCTTTAACTTAATTTGTTGAATTGAAAAACAATTATCATGAGGCCAGAGCAGAACTAGTATGATTCTGTGCTCATCTTGTTAATTTTTCTCCTGGGATTACTGTGGAATCAAGAATCCCTCCTATAGTATATATCGCTGAAATGGAGTGCTGCAATGCGGTCCAGTGAATAGCTCTAATTTCTCACTGCAAACAATGTAAAAATAAAGTGTATTTTTCCAGTTTCTGAAATGTTCCATCTGCACAGGAGAGTCTGTGTGACTCTCCTCTTGGAGGTGAGACACTGTGGAGAAAGAAGATGCAAAGTCTTGTCTATGAGTAAGAGAGAAGAAGACTCACTGGGGTGGGGAAGTTCATCGTTCTGCTTTCCAGCCCTTAATTGTGTTTACACATTTGGAATCGCTGTCTTGCCAGATGAACTTCATAGACTCACAGATTGCTTGGAGCAAGGATCTAGGCCAGGACTCCTTGTGAACAGATCTTCTCCCAGCCCCGTCAGTCTAGCCATCTCCTTTGCATGGCACCCCAGCGCCACTAGGATGTAGCCACGTGTTTCAGGCACTTACCTTGGCACTGAAAGCTATGAGCTTGCATTCCCTTGGGCTGAGGAGGAAGTGCAGTCAGTCTCCTAGTTTCTGCTGACTGCTGTAATCACTGGGTTTGGTCTTTCAAATGTATTTTGTCTGGATGCAGTTGGCAGGAGCATCAGTGGCATTAGCAATGACTCACTTGGGCACTCGCAGCAGTTGCAGTGAATATTGATTGCATGTAAGCTTGTGAATACCTCCAGTGTGCTTCCATTCACTTCTCAGCCATCTTCCTGTTGTAGCCCAGAACCTCCCACTACTTGTCAAATGGTATCCCCACTGCCTCCCTACTACACACCACTGCAATATGTTTTTGCACCTCATTCCACATCCATCCCTTCCATTTCACAGCCTGCCCTTGCATCCACCCAGCCTTTTTCTGCTTGTGTCCCTAGCCCTGCTCTGTCAGCTGATTAGTGCTAACTGCTTGTGTGGAGGTAACAATTTGGAAGCTCAGATAAGCAAAACCTCCTGCTGTACACTGTAATGTAAAGGCACTCTTCCTTTGGCTTTGCCGTTAATCTAAATGACTGATGTGCTGTGATTTGTGATGAATGCACAGTGTTGTCTGTCTGTGTCAGGTTTGCTCAGAGCCTCCCTTAAGGAACTGTGTTGCTGCTCCATCTTCTTTGTGAATCCCAAATACCATTGCCAGTATATAAGATGCTGACACCAGTAATCTAACCAAGATGGTGGGGCCTTTGAGCATATCTTTAGGCAAAAACTGGCAGTAATTACAGGCTTTCAGGAGCACAAAGCATTCCAAGAGGATTTTGTGAATCTCCCATCTAGACAGGGCAACCTCCATGTGCTTTTAAATCTCTCTCTCAATTTGTATCATATTTTAAGGGCAATGCCTGTATAATGAACTAAGCCTCAATAAAATCAGGATGCAGTCAGAGTGCCTGTAATTATCAATACTTTCCTAGTGGGAGAATGTGTACGTCTTGCATAAGATCTAGAGCAAGCTGATGCTTGAGCCAGATTTGTAGGTCAACATTTCACAGCTGCTTCTGTTCCTGCCCCATGACCAGTAGTAGCCCATGTTTCAGAAAGCTTCCCAATTGTTCACATGAAGTCATGGTGTAGGTGGTAGAGGAAAAAAACCTGTGCATACTGAATATGAAATTTTAATAGGTAACATCTTTTACATATACATGAAAAAGGATGCTGGTACCTAAAAATGAAAACCTTTGTAATTGACTACAAAAAGCAAAGCCTTTGCATTGAAACTTTGGTGCAGCACTGTGATTGCAATTTCCCCCTCTTTCATATTAACTCTTATCTATCATTTATCCTGAATCATTCTCATTTGATTTTTAAAAGAAAAAGCTTGAGAAGCCATTTATCTTTCCTTGTTCAAGTTCCTTAGCTTTTAAGATCAAAGTTACGGAATGAATAATGCATACAGGTTTTCATTCTTTTTTTGTGTGGCTGTCTTGTGACATCAACAGTTTTGAATGACTTACACTCTTACTTTAGCTAAGTTGTAACTTCAATTCTTGATTCCTGTTTCGTTTTCTGGTCCTTAAATAGTCCATCACAGATATGAAGCATTTATTGTGTCTTGCACAATGCTATTTTTATACGAGTGAGTGACAAAAATGTTTTTTACAAAATGTGAAAACAAAGCTTCTGATCTTCTGCTGTGACAGGAAAACCTCCTTAAAGGTACCATCCACAGGAAGATGTTTTATTTATTTGCCCCAAATTATTGTTAATGAACTGTCAAAGAGAACTTGGTTCATTCTTCTTGGTGGAAGCCATTCACTGCCTCACTGTGCTTTGACATATTTGAAACTACATAAGTGATCCCAACATGATCTTGGTCATAACAAGAAAGAAAAAAGAAATGGAAGAAATTGCTAGGTCTGTCATTTAAAAAGGAAAAGATAAAGGCTTGTTTGTACTGGAGGGAACAGTGGAAAAAGCAGAAATTAATTCCTTGTTTAGGAAAGGGGCCTGTTCTTCTGAAGGCAGTGGGAAAAATTGCAGAGAGGAGGTGAATCAAGAAAAAGGAAACAAAAACTGATCGAATTTGTCGCTGTGTGCTGTGCGGGACTAACAGTCTTAACCCTTTAAAACAGCTATGCTCCTGCCACAAACCATACTGTAATGGTGTCACTCCAAATTAATTCAAGGTGTTTATCCTTATTTCGTTCTTCTCCATTTCTCTTTTTTTTAATGGCCTTCTCTTTTTTCATTAATTTATTAATACTTAATGTCTTAACATCTTAGTCTGTCCAAATTATGTATTTTAGATAACACAGCAAAAGAATGTGTATTCTTGTAGAAGATGTAATGCTAATGGTAACATCTGTCCAATGGACAGCTGCATGACCGATCATGGCCTGCCTACACAGCACACAAAGCAATGGGGGTGATGGGAAGAGGGGGAGCAAGTACCTACAGTTCAGGGTTTTATTTCATTTTAATTGTTTTTCTTTTTTGGGGGCAGATTAAAGGGCAGGCAGCAATTTCCTATATGCCCCAGGAGGGTTAGAAAGAGAAGTGTATTTTTCCTTCTGATTCCCTATATGTATTTGTTGCCCCCCAGCAATTTCCTTTCTTCCCAGTCCTTTTTCTTCATTCTGTCTCTTTTTCTCACTCCCTCAGAGGGTTGGTCTTACACTCTACCTCTCTTTTTCCTTCATCTGCTAATCCCTACAGTGGTGGATACCTCAAGGATCAAGAGTAGTTTTTGTTGATAATTTATATTTCTTCTGTTATTAATATTGCTTCCTCTGGTGACACAACTGTAGCTGCTGTGAGTTAACTTGGCACCCCAAGGGGAAAAAAAATGTAAAAGATTGTGAAAAACAATTTGGAACCACGTGGCTTTCCCAGAGGATAGTGAGACTGGCTCTAAATGCTGCTGTTTCTTTCTCTTAGTTTCTCAAAAATGTGACCTTTTTTTCCCATGTTTACACTTAAAGCTCTGTTTCAGTGTCCCTGTTGCTCTTGCTGGAGTATCTCTGCTCTTCAGATTCCACAAATGTTTCAAAATGTGTCTTCTGGATCATCTCCTGTGTTTTCTGTTCTGACCAAAGCATGTGCTTTTGTTGTCTCCTGCATTATCATCAGGGCACTTTTCCCATCTTCCTCCTCAACTCTCTCTGCGTGTCTGCAGTTTCCCCTGCTGTGTCTAAACCACTCATGTTTCCACATCTGCACAGGCACACTTTGTGTGTTAAGACAAAGAGTTCTTAGGATATCTTCTGCTATCAGGGTATCTTCTGCTATGCAGCTACTTCCCGTGTCATTTTTTTATTATCGCAGGCGTATCTGCGCTCTTTTCAGTAGTATGTTAATCTTTGATTAGCATCTGTCGCATTGTTTTGTCCATGGTTTGTGGGTTTTTTGGCTGAGCCCTAAAAAAACATTACCACCTTCTACAGAGAACCCTGCTCATCTTGGGAGGCTGTAAACAATCTGACTAATAGGCTGGTCTAACAGAAAGAAGAGAAAATATCAAACATACTTTTCTTTTTGTATTCATTTTCCTCTTTTTCTTCCATCCTAATTAAAGCTTTATCATACTCGCATAATTTGTCAGACTCAGGTCTCTAAGACGAAGCTTTTCATCTCCAGCACATCCATGAGTAGTTTCCAACCCTGACCACATCTGTTTATAGTGACAGCTTGTATTTCTACAAGCACTGAGGTAAACGTGGATTGAAAATACTAACCTATTACAAGATTCTCTCCTTGCAGATTTTTGCAGGTTTGCCATTTTAAAGAGCATAGCTATGCAGACTTTATCAGGCAGATGTGAGCTCATTCAGTTTGTTCTTTGAATTGACCAGAAACCATATGGCAGCGGTTAATGTGGCGCCGAGCCTGAGCTAATAAGCCCTGCTGAGAGACAGGCTAGATCGCTCCAGCACGGTATTCTACTAATACGGCCACACAGCTTCTGTTGTGCTGAGGGTAAGGGCAAAACGAGCTTGCGTTGGCTTGCAGTCTCCATGTGCCAAGCCAAAACAAATGGCCTGAAAACACCCGTGTGGACATTCCCTTCCTTCTCTATAGCTCTTACAATCAGCTGTCCTCAGTACTTCTTTGGAGGACAAGATGCTTTCTCCATTAGTGTGATGTTTCCTGCAAAAAAATAGTGAGGAGAAATGGTGTTAGTCCAATGCGTTTGAGTCGTGCTTAGTGCCTGGCATTGTTCTAATTGGTTTAAAAGGCTCATTATTAATCCTGAATCTTCTATAGAAGGTTCCTGAATAAAGTGTAGGACAGGGTAAACAGTTCATTGGATTGCACTTGATGTGATGTGAATTTTCAGTGGACATCTCCAAATGATAATAGTGGTCTGTGGAATTAATGGAAAGGGAAGGAGCATCATAGCACAAAGCGAAAGAGTGGTCAAACATCTGTGGACTGGGGAGGACACCAGGTTCTGTAGGCTTGTGCTGGCTGTCAGACTATATTTTGCGTTTAGGACCAAACTGACCCGCTATGTGACATTCTAAGATTTACAGACTGTTTTTACAGTAAGAAATACTACTGGCATTAAAACTCATCATAATTCAGTGTTAGATTAGAAGGCTTGTTATGGTCGTTTAATTGCTGCCATTTTAAACCAAGTTATTGCAGATCATATATTGTCCCTATAGTTAAGAGTATCTGTTTCTTTTGTTTTTCTCTCAAAACTTTTAAAATGTTTCTTTTCATTAATGATGCACATTGCTTCAGTTATTTTGTCTTCTTGCCACTTAAAATGTTAGACATCAAACATGCATATCTGTGGTTTATTGGTATTATTTCACTCAGCAGTAGTGAAAAATACTGCTTTAACATGAACTCAGTGTGTATTTTTCTGTGCTTAGATTTATTTTACACTGATATCTACTTGTGAATGTAAGTGAAGTGAGAAGAATGATGTTCTTTTGCAGATACTCTGTGGACTTAAAGAAATTTGAAAACTACTCACTGAGTCAGAATTCTCCACGGATTTCTTCTGTCCCTAGTCATGAACTGATGACCTAGATAGTAAAAGAAAATAAATGCCTGCAGCAAACAGCATACATGTTAGATATCTGAGTTTTGAGACTTCCACAGGCCTAGACATTAGACTATCAGGATTTTCTTGTTAAAATGGCTTATTGAGAGTTTTGAACCTCTGGGACCATGTGAAATTATAGAAATGGAGTCTGGGAAGCTTCTCCTTAAAAAATAATAAAAAACCAGGTGGTTGTTATCTCATACTAGGTTACTTGAGCTATCCAGAGTGTGTTGGACTTTATGATTTGACTGACTAGGAACAAAGGTGATTTATTATGCTGAGAAAGTAAATTCTTTGTTTTGTTTGGCTGTCAGTCTAGTTATTGGGGTTTTTTGGGATGGATAAGGGAGATGAAGAAAGGATGTGGGAGGGAAATTATTTCTTCATTCATTTTATTCTCTTAATGAAAAAGAAACATTTTTGTTTGGTTACTTTTTTTCAGCAGTCAGGAAAGGAGCCTTTGCTTATATTACACACCATAAAGATGAAGTTTAGAAAGTTAATTCTTCTCCCCTCCCTTCATCAGCTGTATGGAAGTCCAACATATAGAGTGTGGACGTCTTCCTCTAACTCAAAAATCCTTTTTTTTGACACACCATTCTCCTGAGTCCCTTAGGGACTGCTGTGCTGTGTGCCTTCTCTGATTCCTCATTGTGACCTAAAACAATGAGAAGCAAAGCAATATTCAAAGAATCAGACTTTTAACACCTTTTCTGAATCTGACACACTGAGCCTCAGGACTCACACTGGGAATCATGCATACTGTGTACAGGCAGAAAACCCATTTAGAGTAGAGTTCAGTCAGTTAGATGTGGGATTTAGGATCCTTACAGATTAAATGTGCAAAAAAGCACTAGAAATTTTGCATTCCAGGGTTCTTTCATGCAGATTTCTGGACCTGTGAGCCTTTTACTTTATTTTTTAAGGTATTTGCATTTACTTATTACTCTTATACAGAGATATTTCCACTAGTGAAGCATAAAAGACCTTTTAACCCACAAATATCATACAGAAACCAATGTATTATTTGTGACAAGTATATGAGTGAGGTGAAACACCCAGCTCCTCACTGTGTTCAATGTTTTCCAAACATTGAAACCCTCTCCATTTGGGGGCGCAGGGAAGAAAAAAAAAAGTACATTTTTGTTCTTCAAAGTCTCTAGTGGACCTTATAAATTTGATTGTTCTTGGCATTTTTGGTATTCCTGGTCACTTGCACACCACTGCAGCCACATGTTGTCACTTAAAATCTAAATATCGGGTAACTGCTAACTGAGACTTTATTGTGTATCATGCTTTTTTTAGGAATTAGTTTTGTAAAGTAAAAAAGACACTAACTCTAAAAGCATGTTTAATAAAACCTCAACAATCTGTGTGCTGAGTTTGCACATATTATGTTCTCATAATCAAAAGAAAAATGTGGAATAAAAATAGTAGAGAAGAACAGTGCCCATTTCTGGAGCCTTGAACAGATGTGAGCGATTAGAGCTTCTTGTTTGGTTAGCTTTGATTTTTTGGTCTACTTTTTGAAAGTTCTGTCAACTTCATTTTTGCTTATTTCACTTTGTTTGGATAGTTTTGCCTTACTGAGTTTCCTGTGATGCTTCTGGTTATATGAAAAGTCTAGTCCAAATCACAGCACTTCAAAAATAATAATTTTTCAGTTCTTGGGTTTCCTCAACCCTACAGAGTACTTCTCTCTCTCCAGGTAATAATATACTCGCAATTACTTACTGCCAAGTTCAGATATTCGCCACGTGCAGTAGTGTGGGACTAGCATACACATTGCAGGGTGTTATTCCAGACTCCTGTGTAATATTATGCAGCACCAAGTCTGCCTTCTTATGGTTGCTTTCCTTAAGAGGGAAAGGAAAATAAAAAGAAAAAGCTTCTTTCTTTCTTTATCTAGCTGGACAATTCTTGCTAATAATTGTGCTGCATTGAGCAATTAATTAATCTCTTTTTGCCTCCTGAAAAAATGTTATCCAACAAGAATCTATTTGGCACGTGGTCTCCTAAAGATTGTATTTTCATTTAATGTGGAAATATGGATAGTTAGTTATACTTGGATGTAATTATAGTAATTTTCTTCTAACTCAGCAGCTTTGCTTTTGCCTTTCTCCTTGCTGGTGTTGTCAGTTGTCTGCTTGTCCCTTCTAGGCCTCCTGGTTCTGGCTGCATGGGGGAGTATAAATTACACAGAAACAAGAGTGAGAAAAGTGAGAAAGTTCTCCCCTCTGTATGTTTAAGAGAGAATACAACCCACAAACCTTCCAGGGAAAATAATGCAGTTTAAAAAGTAAAACTTGAGAAAGTTACCTTCTTTCCTAGTGTATATCTTGAAATATTTTTAGTGCTACATGGATTATATTTAATTTTGAATCTAGATGTATGCTTAAGTAACTTTTCCTTCCCTCACAAAGTGTGAAGTTTGGTTCCTTGAACAAAAGGATTATGACTCGAGATCTCTTAGCTGTAAGTTTGTTTATTTTGCATCATTGCTTTTTCAAGTGTCTGTGCTGTTCAGAATGCCAAGATTTAGAAAACGAAAGATGTTGACATGATGGGTTGGACCTCCCTCCACCATGGCCTGCATTTCAGATTCTGCAGGTCTTGCTCTTCCCATTCATCTGAAATCATTTGTCTCTCAGCACTGCTTTGATCTCTGGTGTTTAGTTTGAGGATTTCTTTTGGAGTGAGACTTGATGCAAATCAAGTAGGAAAAAAATTGCTTATTCAGGGTACAGTGTTACTATAGAAGCTGCAGGTGTCTGATTGAAGCTATTTTATAGTTCATGGTAGTTATTCCAGGAATGAGTGGTTCTGCTGTCTGATAGACCTGTACGCTGGATAGAATTAAAGATGAACTGTTTTTACCATAAGACTATACAGTCATTGCAACACAATTTTTAAAAATTAGCTGAAAAATATTTTCCTACAGAGAAAATTATTGTACATTAAAGGAAAGATTGCCTTGAGGTAGAAAGCCTGCACTGTAAGCAAAGCAGATTGCTGGCCTGCTGCAATCTTCCTGTATGATTTTGGGAAAGCCTTGAAGTTGTTCAGTACTTCTTACTCAGCGTTTCATGAGTCGTGGGACTAAATTCATTCATAGTTGTAAAGCAGCCTGGCACTATAGCAACAAAGCTGTGTTGTGCCATTTTGCCACGGTGCAAAGTGTTACTACATCCTAAATGCTGAATAGGCTTTTTAGTAGACAAAACAGTAGAGTAACATTCTCACTTACATACTCAGGTCATGCTCCACTCCTGGTGTTTGTAACTGTATAATACTTGGAACATCTAGACCAGCTACAAATATTTTGAGATTTTATTTTATTTTAAAGAAAATACGACTTTACAGTTCAAGTTACATGCTGAAGTGTCAAATTGGTTTTGAAATTATTATCTCTTGTACTCCAGAATCTCAAAAGTTTATTAATAAATTAGGAATGTCTTTATAGTAGGTACTTTGCATGGTTATAGCTCCTGAGAAATTTGCATTCACAATGACTATGTGTATTTTTAATGAAAATACACTTTGCACACATCCTGAACTCTCAATGTGGAATTCTGGCATTGCTGAAATCAGTGTGAGTACTAACATTGTTTTCACAGAGACTAACATTTCACCCTTTCCAAGAAAGCAGATAGTGTAATTTATAGCAAGGGAGAAGTCATTTTTTGATGTGCAAAATGAGTTGACATTCTTCATCTTTTTGTTGGTGGTGTTGTTACTGCGTCACTTTTAGTTGTTATTGGCTTGTTTGTTGTTGAATTACTTTCCTTTTGCCAGCTGGAGTTTTATGGACATACTCTATATTCATTCTCATTTTTGTCCTGATGAGACTTTCTGCTAAGAAAATTTCTGTGTTCTGTGTCTTGCCAGTATCTTTTGCATTTTTCATTCTTAAATATTAGGAATTACCCAACTGGAGGTGACAACTGTTACTCTACTTTTGTAATCCAAAATCAGAGGCTTTGGTGGCATAAAAGGTCATCTATTGTATTTGTTGTTCTTGAAGCTAACGAATGTAGGTTATTGTAACAGGTTTTTCAGTAGGAGGAGAAACTTTAATTTTAGCAGTCTGAACTTTTAAGTACCACGTGGGGAAATAACTTTTAAAATTTGCAAAACGAAGAGTAGCTGGAGCAACCGGAGTAAATAAACCTGCAAGCCTGCTTTGCTAGTCGTTTCTGATTCAAAAATAGAAGGTAACTTTTGAAAATGCTCACTTGTAGAATTTGAAACAGTGGAAAACTGTTCTCCCTGTGTTAACCATCTTAACAAAAGCCATTTCTTCTACTGCTATGAATATAAAGTTCAAGAAAAAGGCAGTTCTTCATCTGTGTAACATATACGTTTCTTAGACTGCAGTGTCAGTTTTACTGTGCTGCCCTGTCAATGAGTCTCAAATTCACCTTGAAGGCTCACCCCCAGGGATGCCAGCTGAACCTTTGACCCATCTGTTCTGACTGTCACCAAGGTTAACACATCATTACAACTTGTGATGTTTGGGATACCTGTTCATTTGGAGCCTTTATCAACATACACTTGTTCCAGACAACTTAAAACAGAAGCCTCAGCCTCTCATTGCTTTTTCATAGGAGAATGTTTTGAGGATTTTGGAAAATTAATTATATTTCTTCCTAACTTTGTGTTAAAATAGGTGTGAAATTTTAAAACTTACAGCTTTATCTCTGTTATTCCTAAATTATTAAAAATAACTATATGGCTATAAGCAAAATTAAAATGATGAAGAAACATTTTATTTTTAAATTTGAAAATGAGTAGATTCATACCTGAACCATTGCTTACAGTAGTGCATAGCTACACAATGCAAAAAAGTGTGTGGTGAAAGAACAAAGGAAATCACTAAGTATTGGCTTTGTGGGATAAGTTCTAGTGACTGACAGATTAAGGATACTTTGTTTATTTGGAATTATGTTACCAGGGTACCATTTGTATAATTAGCTGCTTATAATTGAAATGGGTTTTGGCTTGCTAGCCCAGAAAATTATGTTTGCAAATCTTGTTCTTGTATGTGGGACTGGTATCTAGCCAGGGGAACTCTTTTATAAGAGAAGTCTGTTGACACAGATTCCCACCCCCCCCGCTCCACACACACACACACACACACACACAACTTCTGGATACTCTTAATGGCCATCAGCTTTGTGTTCATGAAACAATAAAAGGGATATATATAAAAATAAATTTTATTCTTTCTCTTTGTTTCAAATGGCTTCCACATATTCTTACTGGAGAATTGACACTAGCTAATGTTGAAAAGTTTTATAAGGTAAAAATGACCTATTTATTCATGTGCAGTATAGAAGGCTAATGTGATTTTTGTTTCTGGTAATGAAGGAGATTACTTTTCATCCTAAGCAGCACATAGTCTAGAGGGTTTTACTTTTTCCTCCTTTCTGCAAAATGCAGTCTTTAAAGTAGGTCTACATTACACCTAGGCATTACAACTAAGTACCTATCTGCAGCATTCAGACTATATGCAAAGTTATTCTATGTCCACTTTACATTCAGTTGAAAGAGTTAAGGTATTAATGGGCCAGTGCTGTATACTTTTCTGTCCTCTCTGTAAACATTTTGAACACAATCTTTAAGTTAACTCCAGCTAGGTGTGATCCAATGATTTGTCCAGTAGTTGACAATGCCCCAAAAGAGCTTTCTGAAAAGGAAACATGTTTTTTATTTAACCACATGATCACAGAGAAAAAGAAACACCACTTGAAACCACTCTAATATCTGTGTTCCTAAATGACTAATTTAGCATCTAAAATTTGTTTCTGATGGAATCTCATATGCATACCTTCTTCCAAATCTCCACTTAATGAGCTTCTTGTCCTCCACTCCTCAAGGAAGTGTGCATCTCATTAAATATGTCTTAATGCTTTGGTTTCACCACGACTTGTATTGCAGGAACAGAGTTACTGCTTTGGGCTACAAAGGCCCAGTCATACAAGGCTTCAAGGTGAATTTCTCCTAAGCATTTGTTGAAAAGCTACCATTAGGATCATACCCTCATACCTTTGTGGTATCTTTCCAGGCAATTCCGCTATGGAATTAGCTTGCTGTGTGAGCAGAATGAGCCTAGATCAAAATCTAACACTTTATTAGAGGAAATTCTAAAGACAGCTAATATGATATTTTAATATTCTCTGCATAGAATGGGCTGAATGTCAGATTGTTCTTTGCATGAATGTTTGAAAGTGTAAGCAATAGTATCTTTAGTACAGTAATTATGCTTTAGTTCTTACAGGTCTTCAACAGAAATTTGAATCTAATAGGATTTGTCTGGATTTTCTGTATTCAGAAATTCAAGAATATTTAAGCATTTCTTTGAAATACAGTAGAAATATTCATATTATATTCTAGCAAACATTTCTTGCCAAACTTCAATTCTGGGGAAAACATGTATCACTACTTGCAATCCACTGAAAGTGGATCATATCAAAGGACAGAACTTTTTATGTTATTATGTTTTCTGGACATAAAAAAGTGAAACCAAAGGATCTGTGTTGGAACAAACGTCCTCTGAGGTATATGAGGGTGAACTTTACTGTTAACAAAACTTTCTGTAAGGTCGTAGGGTACTGATGTGACCTACTGAAATTTGCTTACATATTGCAGTAGTGGTTGATCCTGTCAATGTTTGTTTGTGTTGGAAAAGGAGGCAAAAAGAGTAAGGAAGCTTAATGATAAGGTCTTTTGTTTGCATAGATACTATCAGGATAGTCCTTTAAATGCTGTCTTCCATGCCTGTTCACATATGTCAGCTTTCCTCAGCATTCTTTAGCATGTGTTTTTGCATAATCTTCCTTGCCTTTCCTTTAGGTGCCTCAGCATGGGAAGGAAGTCAACAACAAAAAAAATTTGGAGTAACAGGAACAGCACAGAGAAATGCCAGTCATAAATATTTTTCCTGGAAATATTTTTATGTATTTGAGGCACTAACTGGAGTCATACAGTCTCTCAGAAGTGATGAGTTCAGACCTTGGTGGGGCTTCAACTGAGGGCAGCTCTTACTCGCCCCATTTGTAAATGGTCCCTGGTCAGTCAGGATGACACTCAGTCTGTAGGATGCCATGGACTACAGGCAGCGCCTTTTGGTGATCTGTGTTCAGGACAGACTTTTGAAAGTGGAACTGCAAACTCAACTAGCTGGACATGTCAGTATGTCCATCTGATAGTCAGAAGTTTTGACTACCCGTTACCTTACCCAGCAGGCAAAGACTCCTAACTTTGCCCTCTGCTTTTGAAAAAATTGGCCAGAATATTAGTTAGCTGAGTCTTTAAGTGCAAAAGTACATGCCTTTCTCTGTTTGTCATGTTAAGTAGCTGGCAAATAAACAGTAACATGTTTACAAGTCAGTTGTTTACTTCAGACTAAGCACTGGGGTTTGTTTCTGTTTTGGAAGCATAGTGTGGCTGCTTCTGTGTTTTTAGGGAGGAAAGTTTATTATGGGAGTGCAATTGCAGTTTATAACTCTCTGTTGCTGTCACGAAAAAGGTAACTTGTACCAAAGGAACTGAAATCTGATCAGGTAACAGTTTTCTGTAAAGATCACTTCCTGTTCATTATGTGTGCTTATACTGCTCACACAGAAGATGTCAAAGCTTCTTATTTATGTTATCATAGAACTGTTTTTAAAAAAGGAATGCACACAGCCACAAGAAAAACTGGGAAAATTAAAGTGCTGTATAATTTCAGTTTCTCTGCCATTTTTACAGGCCTATTCCACCAATAGCAAACTCCCACAGACAGGAGACACTGATTTCCATACAGAAATTGGCCAGCTGTATCATAGTGTACTTTGCTTTGTAAATACAAATGGAAAAAGTCAAGCAGCTGATGTTTCCAGCATCCAGAACAGTTTCTCCCTACTTCCAGATGCTTTTTTTTTCTCTCCACCTTTTCCATTGGTGCAGTTTACAATACGCTTTTAACAACAACAACAAAAATTGTGCCAGGAGTTTAAACCCACCATGGCATCTGAGAGGAACAGGAAGAAACTGCTGCAAAGGAAGCAATTATCCCAGCAGGGCTCCAAAGCCCCCATGAATAGCTCGGGCAGCCCCCAATTATGAGCAGAGGAGGCAAGGGGAGAGACACCTTTCTTCAGGCTTCAGTCGCTTCATTCTCCTTGGCACCTCACACTGTAACCACTTCCATTTACACACTGAGCAATGAGCAGCTCGCTGCTCCAAAGGCAAGGGCTGAGTGGGAAGAGCAGAGCT